>NW_025937679.1:158725-197141 GCF_000764305.2 Hyalella azteca | reverse complement strand
AGGTATTAGAGTACCTCTGCAGGGCCCAGCCCTCAAGGGGAGGTATTAGAGTACCTCTGCAGGGCCCAGCCCTCAAGGGGAGGTATTAGAGTACCTCTGCAGGACCCAGCCCTCAAGGGGAGGTATTAGAGTACCTCGGTTGGGCCCAGCCCTCAAGGGGAGGTATTAGAGTACCTCTGCAGGGCTCAGCCTTCAAGGGGAGGTATTAGAGTACCTCTGCAGGGCCCAGCTCTCAAGGGGAGGAATTTGAGTGCCTCTGCAGGGCCCAGCCCTCAAGGGGAGGTATTAGAGTACCTCTGCAGGGCTCAGCCTTCAAGGGGAGGTATTAGAGTACCTCTGCAGGGCCCAGCCCTCAAGGGGAGGAATTTGAGTGCCTCTGCAGGGCCCAGCCCTCAAGGGGAGGAATTTGAGTGCCTCTGCAGGGCCCAGCTCCTAAGGGGAGAAATTTGAGTGCCTCTGCAGGGCCCAGCCCTCAAGGAGAGGTATTAGAGTACCTCTGCAGGGCCCAGCCCTCAAGGAGAGGTATTAGAGTACCTCTGCAGGGCCCAGCCCTCAAGGGGAGGTATTAGAGTACTTACCTCTGCAGGGCCCAGCCCTCAAGGAGAGGTATTAGAGTACCTCTGCAGGGCCCAGCTCTCAAGGGGAGGTATTAGAGTACCTCTGCAGGGCCTTTCCGGTCCTCAGTCAAACTTGCATACAGGGAGAACTTCAGCCTAACTATACCAATACAAATATGATGTACATTTTGGCAGGTGGTTGCAATTATTACACCTTGTAAATTTACGCGCTTTAGTCACCCCGTAAGTTTACGCGCATTAGTCACCCCGTAACACTGAGCTCTGCGCGGCTTGTATTACAAACTTTACGCGCGCCTCAACAAAGCCTGCGGCGCGTGAAGAATAACTCCGCCAAAACTGCTCAACCAGAAAAATTAATGGACCATTGTACAAATTGCGACACAGCTCTCACCCACTGTCGCTAGCAAAGAGAGGACGTAACAATAATATGAATTTTTTCCAGGCCAAAGTCGGTCAGGATTACCCACTTTATGACTATAAGTGCATCGCTAATGAGACAATGGCCCACACATTAGTCTGAGTGCGCGCGGCCACACGAGTTTAAAGCTCAGCCTCATTACCGCCGGATGAGCCGCCGGGGCACGGGGCGAATTTCTTGCCGGCAGGGAAACAAACTCTTCAGGTTGGGAAAAATTACTACAGGGCTTTAATTTTTTCGTGTGAATATTTTTACTATTCAGCAAAAGGGACACAATTCACATTATTTTGTGCGAGCTAAAATAAAATTTTGTGAGTTGTACAAATGGCTGGCGTGTTTTCATCTCATTTAGACATCCAAACTAAGGAAACAACTGGCGTCTCACGGGACCTTTCAAACTCGAACAATAAAAGTGTTCAAATCGGGGAAAAATACTAACATTTTTAGGTGTTCAAATTAATCAACCAAACTGCCGATACACATAATTTTTTCGTGCGTTGAATTAGTCTTTATCAAACGGTTAAATATTTTTAAGTTTGACAATTTTTATCCTTTAAAAATATATTTTTTCCGAGTTAAAATGCCTCATTTCGTAACTAATTTTAAAATCAACGCAGCGTAGATATATAAGCCATCATAATTCGCTATAGATTGATCATCAATTTCCTATAAATAACAAACAATAGCAGGATCCTGAAATTATCACAAATACTACCAAGAATGACATGATCAATTATTCGCTTGGCAGAATAAGAACGGCGTGGCTACTCAATATCCACGCGTACACAATGAGCATGCAAAAATATTGCCCTTCGCGCCCGCCAGCAGGTAATGAAAAGACGTCTGAATATGAATTTCAAAAATACCTTATCCATGTAACATGAATTGTATTCGATACGAGCCGATGCGTCTCGTAATCGACGATCCTTGAAATTTCTGCGATTTAGCCCCTATATACAATATCCCGACACGATAAGTATCTTGGATACGCGCCCCAATATCCCCTATATACAATATCCCGACACGATAAGTATCCTGGATACGCGCCCCAGCAGCCCCTATATACAATATCCCGACACGATAAGTATCCTGGATACGCGCCCCAACAGCCCCTATATACAATATCCCGACACGATAAGTATCCTGGATACGCGCCCCAACAGCCCCTATATACAATATCCCGACACAATAAGTATCCTGGATACGCATCCCAGCAGCCCCTATATACAATATCCCGACCCGATAAGTATCCTGGATACGCGCCCCATGTAAGAGCCTTGATATATTGGCGTTGCCTGACTTCATAAACACATACATTTAAACGGAAATTTTTTTACAAATACGCACAATATAAATCACCCAAATCACCCTTGTACAGAGCAGAAACTGAAGTTGCGCACTCCCAAGAGTTACCCTTCAACTAAACCACAGGAACTAATTGCCAATTTTCCCGCTGAGAAAGAAAAGAAAAGTTTCCCTCATCGTTCGCTGGTGCCGGAGAAATTGCTGGGAAATGGAAACTTAAGTGAAGAGGAAGCAAGGAATATCCCCTCAGGTTTACCAACAGGTCGGATAGGGTGGAGACGAGCGATGCTTTCAAACAGTCAAGGTTTATAATTTTGCTTAAAAATGATTTGAAGTTAAAATCATAGAATGCTTTAAGTTTAAATTAGTTAATTAAATATAAAAGTTAGGCCGAGTATGATTATTCTTACATTCCAAGCTATAATGTTCGGTTCTTACATGTGTTATAGAAGAAATATGGCGAATTTACAGAAATTCTGGTTATAATGTTAGGTTATTGGATAATGTGAAAGACAGACAAGATTTATTATTTCAAAATTTTCAAGCAATAATGTTTGGTTATTCAATTATGTAGAGGCAAAAATACTAGTTATAAATCTATAGAGGGTTCATATATTAAAAAAATGTGAAATATTACAGATTAATTTGATCGCGTCCAAGTGACGAAGCACTTTTTGCCCGAATGTGGGTCATCCTGACCCAGTTTGGCCCGGGAAAACGCGTATTATTGCTACGTCCGTTTTCGGCTCACGTTGCAGTTAAGAAATTATGTCACTCTGATGACAATGGCGCACATATTTTTCTGAGTGCATCTTCTGTTGATGAAGCAACAATTTCTTAATGGAAAATACTGGAGGCTTAATAGACACATCGGTCTTCCGTCAACTGCAGGCTCTGGGGCGAGAGACCTGCACGGAAATTGGGATCAAGGCTGGAAATGGACGAAGAAGCTGGGGAATTGAATATTGGGGGATAAAAATTTCGTGATTTTATTTGCTTGGCTTCTTTTTAAATTGGGATCGATGGTGGAAACGAATAGATCGATGGAATTCGCATGGATGGTGAAAATGATCGATGGCGATAATGTAGATCGATGAATTTGGGGTCGAAGGTGCATATATATAAAAATGTTTAGAAATGCAGGCAAATACTGTGGTATAGGAATAAAGGATTAGCCGTTTCATTTTAGGGCTGATAAGTACATTGTTAATTGTAAGTAATGTGGAACTTGATGATAGAGCTGGAAAATTGCGTTGGAGGATAAATTTTCAGTGATTTTTTCATATGGGTTTAAAGGCACTTGAAAAATTAGGATCACGGGCAAAATTTGACAAAAATCACAATGAGCACGCTTATTGTCTTTAAGAATTGTCCCACCATCAGTCCCTGATCCAGCATTTCCTTGCAAGGAAATGCTGGATCAGAATAAAAAAAGATTTTATGAGCTGGGGTTTGACGTACTCTGTAAAGTGGGATCGAAGGTGATAATGGGTTAAAAAGTTAAGTAATTCAGAGTAGAGTTTGAAAAATTTTCAATAATTTCAACGGCTTGGTTTGGATGTACTTTGTAAATAGCTAGGGACTGATGAAGAAATGAGTGACAAAATGGAGAGAAGTGGGTTTAATGAAGATTAAAATCTAATATTTCATTAGCTTGAACGTTTTCTGATTATTGGGATGGGCGCCAAGTGAAAAAAATTTGAAATGAGACTCTACGCTTTTAATTATGTAGCTAAAAATTCATGGTACAGGCTTTATTATTATAGAGGACATTATTAAATACAGTACATTATTATTATGAAAATAATAATTAAATATAATACAAAACGAATCCACCTGCAAGAGGTTATTCAGCGAAAGAAATTTAAGCTATACAGGAGCTGCTTAATAGTGCGCAGGGATCTACACAAAATCTGCATTACAACTAGCAGGAATCTGCACTGGAAGTGCGTTACAATGCGCAGTAATCTGCACATTAGGACGACGCATGGCGCTCAGCTTCTCAGGCAAGATATCGCCACTCCGCTGATTGAACTTACATCACCGGGCCGCCGCCCTGAGCGCCCTCCGCTGAGCGGGGGTAGCGCTACCCTGTGTGTTAGGGCACTCTATCATCAATTGAAAATATAGACTAAATTTCTAATAATAAAAACTCCAATAGATGACAAACAGAGACATTTAATTTACTTAAAAATAATTAAGACAATTTTCTAGATGATAATCAGTGAGCAACTTTTGTGGATCATTTTCATATATAACTAATAAATATCTAAATATTATTATATCCGAAAATATTTTAAATAGAACTTCATGTGAGCTTAGAATTACGCATACGAACTGATGAAGATGATATCTTGGAAACTTTTCGCTTCGCATATAAAACTTTTTTTAGCATGAATAAAAATGACGGTCAAGTTCGTTGAAACTAATCTTCTTTCGTAAAAAATCTAATGTCATTTTAAAAAATTTTGTGAATATTGTAAGTGCGTTGAGAATATTTTTAACACTTTTTAACAGAAATCTAATACAGCTTATGCGTGGTAATTCAACGGGTGCTTACTAATTGTTCTCAAAATGACATCTCATTTCAGTTCGTTAGACTGCAGCTCACATTAAGAACTGAAGCATTTCTGAATTTATTTCAATAATTGATGAAAAAAGTTCGATTTACATAAATATGCTAGAATGCGTTGCAAATTCGTTTTTATAGATACGAACACGTCGTGATTTGAATAATAAATCTAAAAATTTTAATCGGTAAAATTGCACACATCTCAGCAATTTTAATTTTCGCAATTTTCTCATGAAATTTTCCAAACACACATCCCTGAATCCTGACCGATGATTAAGTATCAAGCATTTTCTCTGCCACATTTGTAAGCTAATAACGTAAAAATTTTAGCATTGAAATATAATCTTTGATATTTCCTTAATTTTGCTCGTCAAAGTTCACGATAATTTCCTCACATAATAATGCGTCATGACTTTTATCACTAAGCAAAAACTAAAATTTCCGAACTCAGATCGAAGAATGTATGGATCAAATTGTCCAAGTACAGTCACTGTCTAACCCACAGCACGAGCAGAGAGCGGAAGTATCACAGACACGAACTTTTGCCGGGCTAAATTGGGGCAGACTAAACCATACAAGTGATAGAAGAGCATCGCAATTTGGACAAAGTGTAAGGTTGTAAATCAAATTCTAGCAGTCACCGGTTGCAAACACTCGACAAGAGTGATAGACCGGACATTAGACCAGTCGTTACCCAGCAGTCCTTCTGTCAACCATTACTATAGGCACGGTTGACGATGATCATTACCCCTTCATACTTGCTTTGGTTCAAGTCAACCTACCCTGCCTCTATTGGTAAGATGTTCCGTTCAACCAAATTGAGATGAGACATAAAATATGCTGCATCTATTTCATATTCATTTGTTATTTAGTGATAATATTGCGATTCCATAATTAAAGTGCTTAAATGATTAGTCTCAGTCAGTTCATAGGTATTATTATTTTCAAAGTGTAGGGTTGCGGATCTCACGTGGACTGGACTAGAGGTGGCTCTCTTCAAGCCTGTCTTTGAAGTTTTTCGTGCTCAATTTTCACCCCGTGGGCCGACTTCATACTTCGAGGATCGGAGAAGTGCAGTAGACTATCATGTTTAATTAATTCGCAGATGTCGCCTGTTGAATCGGTAGACTGAACTGCTAATGTGCCAGATAGATTAATGCATGGCGTTATCTCTTAATGTAAATTTTGCTTCGTGTTTTGTTCTATTAAATTGTTGGTGTTCCTAAATGTTTGAAGTATCCGAGTGAGTGAAACGAACCCCGATGAAGGACAGCCTTCATTATACAAAGTCCCACTCATTTCTCTGAGTTGAGGTGGTCGGTTCTCTTTTACCGGACCAAATCTGGGCAGAATGACCCATACAAATGATAAAAGAGCATCAAAATTTGAACAAAGTCCCACTAATTCCTCTGAGTTGAGGCGCGACCGTCGCCCACGGGGCACAATTAAGTTAGCGTCGCCCAACTTTCAGGCTGTCGATCACTTCATCTCGCTGAAATATGACCAAGTTCGAGGAGGCGAGAAAGTTGTGTTAGCGTGGACGGGTCACATGGGACTTGAAAGTTAAACGGCCCAGGGAATGGTTTAATGTTGTGTTGAATGGTTGAAAGGTGCGTTGAACGAGAATGGATCTCGGAGTTTTTTTTTATTTTAGTGAGTCTATTAAAATTGTACCTGATTTAACATTTCACTCATTGGAAAATGCCGCATTAAGTTTCAATAGAAGTAAATGATTGAACGGACTATGTGAATAATGTAAAATTCAGTTCAAGTAAATGGCACCGTATTACGCAAGAAATGAAATTGAACGTCGTATTTCCTCTTATCAATTATCATCCTTGTATAAACTCCTAGCAAAAAAGAATGAAAAGGCGGCCCCACCGGCGTTCTAGTGACCAGCAACAAAGTAAAAATAGACCATTTCGCCGCTTTTTTATATTGTTATTCGGATTTCTATTGTTAAATTAAAAAATAACGGCGACACAGTGTTTTTTTCACGTGAATACCTTTTCCGTTGATTTTTCGAACAGTGTACAATGACCAATTCGATTTTACTCACTGTCCGATTTTTCGTACAGTGTAGCAAAATTGATCGCGACCCAGAGAGGAGAATGTCGAAAATTCGATAATAGACTCGAATTTCGTTTTATCTTCAGTCTTTGCGATGAGTGCATCGGCATCCGATACCGGGCGGCAATATATCGTTGCTGCTCTTCGGTGCCGGAGGAAAATAAGGAAATTGGTCGTCCAATTTACGCTGAAATTGCACTTATCGATAATTTCTTAAGCACATTGGGGTGGAAGTTAAAATAATGCACATTATTTATTTTTATGACTGGTTCCTAATTTTTTTGTTTGGAATTCCTACTTCCCTAAAATTAGACCAACGAAATTAAATCGCCAAACTTTTACATTAAGAAAATTAAGGGCTTTTTCTCACCCATATCAATACACCCAGTTCGGCTATTCACCCCATAACTTCTTCTCCCCAAAACAACATCCCAACTTCCAAACAACATCCCAACTTCAAAACAATATCTCAACTTCTAATAAACATCTCAACTTCCAAACAACATCTCAACTTCTAAACAACATCCCAACTTCCAAACAACATCCCAACTTCCAAACAACATCCCAACTTCCAAACAACATCCCAACCTCTAAACAACATCCCAACTTCCAAACAACATCCCAACCTCTAAACAACATCCAAACTTCCAAACAACATCCCAACTTCCAAACAACATCCCAATTAACTTTTAAACAACAAACAACATGCCAACTTCTAACCAACATCCCAACTTCCAAACAACATCCCAACTTCCAAACAACATCCCAATTAACTTTTAAACAACAAACAACATGCCAACTTCTAACCAACATCCCAACTTCCAAACAACATCCCAACTTCTAAACAACATTCCATCTACCAACCTCCTAATTTTGAATCAATTTCCTAACGTAAACTAGGTGCCGCCTAACTCATTTTAATGGCGCTCACTAAGTCTAAGCGGGAGGCAGGGAACGTGAGCTTTAGTGCCGTCGATTTTATTAAACTCTTGCAAATTGCGAGCTCCTGAGCTGCGTAATTTATGAAGGGGGAGACTAGGCGTCGCGGCGCAACTCGATATTTCCTGAGGAGAAGATTTCCGAATTTCCGAGAATAAATTTAGGGTGACAATTTGCGAGGCGAAGATTAACGACAAGGCTGCATTTTTTCGATGCCCGAGATCTGGTGAGAAGGATTATCGTTGGGTATGTAAAAGTGGGAGCTTAAATTGTCACATATTGGTGTCATCAGGTTAACGCAGCAGGCATTGCTTGCCTAGGTTAGGCTATGTTAGCGTTATGTTATATTTAGTTTGTTTAGATTAGATTGGGTTTGATTTGGTTATATTGTGTTTATTTGGGTTGGATTGGGTGTGTTTAGGTTGAATTGGATTTGATTAGGTCGGGTTAAGATTGTTTGAGTTAGGTTATGTTATGATAAATTTGTTCACGTTAGTTTTGGGTATGCTAGGTTACGATTGTTTATTTTGAGTAGAGTAAGGCTAGATTGGATTAGGTTCATTTAAGTTAGGTTGGAATAGGTTAGGTAAGGTTACGAACAGCTAACAATGCCGAGCGAACAGTTTAGAATTCTGGCCCTCATATATAAGTATTTATAAGCGTTTTCAGTTCCTGTTGAACAGGTTGTTAAATTGCCAGTTTGGAGCGCCTTTCCTTTGCGCCGCAGAATTGGTGGCAGTTCAACCATGCGTTGAATTTCCAAAATTCAAGAAAAATTACAATTCAGAATACCAGTAACTTCCATCACCTCAGATACGAATGCGTAAAGATATATCTCCTATTATTTAACAACAACAACAACTCATTGAAGTATATTTCACTAACTAGGTTACTTTATAGTCATACTCAACATGGCACTCAAGTTATCCCACTAGGCACTCAATTTAACCCACCAGGGCACTCAATTCTACCCAGTTAAATTTCGGAGACGCATTCTGCGCCGTTCACGGCAGAAGAACAGTTTAGCGGCAGCATTGCAGCAGGAATCTCAGGAAATTTTCCCTTGTTAAAAATCGAGACAGGGAGCAGCCGCATATTGGCTGGAATTTCACAGCGTCATATATATAGGCAACGGCTTGCCGTCCGTGTCCGTTTCGAGGCTGGTTGAGAGCAGGACATCAATAGGGGTGAATTGGGGGTTTGGTAAGGAGTGGGAGAGCAAATGAGTTTCTATGTTGACAACTAGTTTACTTAAACGTTTTGCATACTATGTTTATTGAAATCGCAACTATACGTCATAACAATGGCGCGAAGCACACATTATCTTGCTCACGATTTGTATGTCATATTATACGGTGGTGACTAAATGTATTAAAAACTTTCCTGTTGAAGAATAGAAAAGCAATAGATGAGTTTTTAAAAGAATTGTAACGTAAAGAGAGGTATTCTATATGGAATGATTAGCATAAAATCCCATATTGCATCTAGGTACAATCAACAATCTTCCTCCTGAAAAACTGCTTGATTTCCTGAAATAAATTAAACAGTTCGTAACAGGCTATAAACTATAAATATTGATAAGAAATATTTATCAAAAATATTTTGACATAAAGTCAGTCAAATTGATTTTTAAATAGTGCTCGGAATATTATTATTCTTCATAAATTGTCTAATTAACAAATGAATAGCGATTATGGCGCAAGTCGTAATTTGAGAAAGAATTGGGGTAAAAAAATTGAAATCCACCCTAAAATTTCAGAATGCGGCAGTATATATTCTAAAGATTTGTTCAGACAATTAGTTAAAAAAAAATTACCAAGTGTGGAAAGACGTCAAATAGTTTTTACAGTTTTTTTATTAATTGTTTAGTTTAAGAAGGAAATTCTGAAAGACTGCATTAGAAATTTGAGAGACATAATTTTTCCCTGCCCAGGGGAAAATGCTTTAAAATAGCCGAATGACAAACGACGTTCTTCGTCTTGGCGTGTTGCAGTGTCTGTGGATACAAGTGCATAATACATAATGTTGTTCATCGTTTACGATGGGAACATGCAAAATACTTAATATATATTACATGAAAAATATGATATGCTTTGAAATGAGATGTTATCTGTAAGAATTGACAATGACTGTTCTCACGGTATTACTTGAACTTGGAAGTATTGCTGGACGGGCGGGCTGGCCCGCCGAACTTAGTTCGAAGATCTGAAGCAGATTATAGTGTAGGACTGATGGCATCAGAATCAATCGTCTAGTGAAGGTAAGACTATTAGTTTTACTAGAAATGCATGTCAATTTATAATCTGTTGACGTGAAAAATAATGCAAATTGAGTTCATTCAATTTATTAATCATTTTTATATCAAATATGAATGCATATGTAGTGATGGTTAATTTGTTCAAAATCAATTCAGCTAGTTCACTTGTTGATCCGAAACTATCAATATCAGCCATGTCTAAAAGAAAGGCTCATTTTCATTTCTTGGAGACCATATGAGATTTACTACCTAGTACCTACCGCTACCTAGTACCTACTGTTAATTTCCATTCCCCCCTTTACAGCACCAGTCCAAATGTCCTATAGCCTAGTCTATTAGTATCAAATGCACTTTTAACTATTTTCATATTGAAAATCATCAGCCATTCAGAAGCATAAAAAAGAAAATAGAATGCTGCCAGTTTCCTATTTTTATTTGTATTCAAATAAATTGAATTTACTTTACTAAAAAGTCCCTCAGTCACAATGCTTTTACTGGAAGTGACTGAGACTTACATTGTAAAAGCTACCTATGTCCTATAGTTTGCTTAGTTCCCTGAAGTTCAGACTGCAGAACAATAATTGTATTTGGGCTGGAATTGCAGCTAGAATCCATGATTAACTTTTGGCCGAGAACATTAATTGCTTTCAATTGTTACGAGAATTTCTGCAGTATTACTTTACCTAATTTGTTAAAATTTTTACTATGCCTAGTTCCTGCCAATATTACAGCCCGGCCCGGGCCGGCCCTCGCTACATTGTCAAATGAATTGCTGTGAACTAAGGTGATGCATGAATTTTATACTAGAAAGCCTTTTTAACAGTTTTCTCCCATAATGTAACAATTAATATTACAATTTTGCATCAATAAAAACATAGAATGAAAAAGAATTTGTTTAGAAAATATCATAATTTTTTTGTGGATTTGAAAGTATTAGTGAAGTGTTCAATATCTTGGTTTCAAATCATACAATTTGCTGTGCTATGAGTTTAACAAGATATGACAATGGTGAATGGTGATTGATGATCTTTGTGAAGTGTGATTCAATATTATTTGCGGACTCTCATAGCTTGTTGCCATATTAAATATTGACATAGCTGTTTACCAAGAAAGTTCTTTGATATATGGATTTTGTATTTGGCAGTGGGACTAAATTCTATTTTAAGAATATTTATTTGAATAAAGTGTGAATTCTGTGCAGGTTTACAGAATGAAATTTAAAAAGCTGGTAATAGCAACCGCATAACTAAGAGAGAACTTGCAGTAATAATTTGGGACATTTTTATGTGTTGTCACCTGACTTATTCCTCTTATTTTGTTAAATGGCCTCTATAAACTGCTGAAACTTGTTGACTTCAACTTATTAAAATAATGTGCTGCAGTTTAATGAGTTTATATGGAATGTTTCTATAGTTTCTAACTTCCAAGCACTGATGGCTATTGTGTTGAGCCAATTCTTCTTGCTAATTTTGGGTGATATTTCAGAGCTGTGTGAGGCAGAAGGCCATGTTATGACCTGGTGGAAGGAGCCCCACGTTGAAGCTGGACTGGAGGCTGCAGCAACCCATTGTGGAATTGTCAACAGTTGTCCAGGCGAGTAAGTACACTACCTACATTGTAATAACTGATGGGTCTTTCTTGAAGTTTGAAAAATTGCTGATGCATTAATTCTCATAGACTCAGCGAGTTATATATATTCTTAATATATATATTCTTAATTATATTTGGTTTTCTGGCTTGATTCTAATTAATCTGATTGACCAATGCAATAACTTGACAAATTTTTCATTCTAGTAATAAAGAAGAAAAAGGCACCAAAACAAGATGGAATTTACAGGATTTCATCCTAAATTTTTTCTATGTATGTGAAATGTAAAGGGAGGGATTGTGTTCGGAGAAATAGTTTCATTTCCCTTTCCCTTACTAGTTCAAGAACTTTTTTGTTTCTGGAGTGTCTCTGGTTTCAAGGCAACTTATGCTCTTTCCTATATTGTTGCTTATTTTTATCAGTATTTCTATCTTGCAGATTATTTGACAGCACTACTGTGGATAATCTTTGCCAGACTGTCCTCCCCAACGGCCAGGCTTTTTGTGAGATAGCCCGTGGAAGTTACGGCGACCTGATGATGATCCTCGAGGTCTCTTTTAACCCCCACTTCGCCTACTATCCACACATTGCTGTGTCATAGAGCCCGACAAAGAGCCCGCTCGCGCCTCAACATCCTCAAATCCCTTGCCGGAACTAGCTGGGGACAGCAGAAGAAAACCCTCCTTGTGACTTTCAAGGCCCTTATAAAATCTCTCATCGCCTACGATGCCCCAGTGTGGTTCTCTAACGCCTCACCTACGGCAATCTCTAAGGTACAAGCCATCCAGAATTCTGCTCTCCTCATAGCCACGGGATCTCTTCAAATGGCCTCCGCTCCCCACCTGCACAGCGAAGTTGAGGTCTTACCCGTTGCCGGGCACCTCTCTCTGTTCTGCTCACAGTACCTTGCCAGCGCCCTGCGACCACACCATCCCAGCTACCCTATCACCCAGACATCGGGGCCCCGTCTCATGAAGCACACGCTTCAGACCCGCTTCCTTCCTTCGGTCTCTCACCTGCTGGAAGAGGGGTCCCTCCCCCCAACTCCTACTCCACTGCCCGCAGCATCCTGCACAGCTCTGCTGTCTTCTCCTACCTGTCCTCAGCTGTTCCTAACAAGGTGCTGCTGATCCCTGCCCCCACTGTCTCATCCAGCGAGTGGTTCCTCCCCAGAGCAGCCAGAAGCGCTCTCCCAGCTCCGCTCTGGCTACTCACCGCGACTTAACTTGTACCTTGCTCGCATTCGAGCAGCAAATAGCCCTCTCTGCCCTGAGTGCAGCGCAACGGATCATACCACCATCACCTCTTCAGCTGCTCATGACACCCCACCTCGCTAAACCCACTGGACCTCTGGTCCAAAATTGGACAGACTGCGGCGTTCCTCACATCACTACCATCCTTCTCCGACATCCTTGGAGTGGATTCCCCGCTCCTTCCTCGTCCCCCGGAGCCGCCGCCTTTACTGGGGCGCCGCCGAGCAGCAGACCCCGGCAACTAACAAAAATAACAGCGACCTATCCCACCTCCCCCTCTCTCCAGAAAGTTCGGCGACCCACCTCACCTCTACTACGTCTTCCATCATGCAGAGGCACCTCTGTTCGTGCGTGACAACCGGTGCCACGCAAAACCGGTGACTGCATAATTATTATCTCTTGATAAATTACATGGTATTCAATTACGAATTGCTGGCATGTGGTGCAAAATGATGAAGACTCCAAATCGGAAAAGTAGCATTCAATCATCGTTAATACCAGTATTTCGTACATGTAAGAAATTTTCCAATGTCGAGATCAAGTGACCAACATCAGTTCTTCTCGTTTGTTGAATGTAGTGTCCAGTGAACGTGATGGCTCATGCTGTATTCTTTGGTATTAGATCAATAATCGAGTATGAATTTGACCATCAGATTTTTTTTATTTATTTTATCAAATGTGTTTTTTTAAATCAACGCCTTGCTTTATTAATTTTTATGAGGATTTCTCGATTTGCAATTATTGTGTTTATAAAAATCGGCCATAGCCCATTCTTATCTTGATTAAAAAATTAATTTGAAGCTGTTGAAACGTATTACCTTAACAGATAGGACGGGTGAGGTAACGCTGAACTTGGGTTGATATTAGTTCCTCGTATACGTTTCGATTTGAATGGAAGAAAATTCCTTTCTTGCACTGAAATATGATATGATTTTCGCTACTTCGGTTAATTAATGGGGGTTTGTGAATTATGTGGTTAAGGAAGGAGATAACCCATCGTTTAATCTCGTTTATATGACTTATTATTGAAGACTCCTGCATTATTTATGTTTATCCGATTTTTACGCTTTGCTCTGCCCTTTGTATTATTAATGTTGTATGTTTAGTGTCTCAATGTGTAAATGAGTTTTTTTCAAAAATAGTTGTACTAGAATATAGAATAATGTTCATAAATGTTATTGCAGACTATAGAGAGTGTAGATGATGCATAGAGCATAAAGCCAGTAGTATATCATACTCTCAGCGGCGTTTCTGCCAATCCATCTTTTTTTGCATAGGTTATGTAAATGTTTAAAAAATTATAATAAACGTTTAATTGTGTGGACAGAATTCTTTAGTTATCCCCGAAAGAAAATAAAGTAAGCCTGAAGAGAGCAGGTATAGGGCAGCGTATGGGGCGTGTCGGCTGTAAGTGAGCCGGAGCCCGGCAGGACTGATTCGTTGCAGCCGAGCGCCAGCGCCCAAATAAGGCCTTATGCAGACGTTTTGAACCCCTAAATAAGCGGACATCCTTGCTGGCTTCCTGCTTCCCTCCTGCTTCTATCATGCTTTTGGTTCAGCGCCGGCCCAGCTCCTACACTGCTTCTAATTTTGACTGGGATATGCATATCAAGGATAAAAATGAGATAATAAAGTCACTTTCTCGATTATCAAATTGATAATTCTAAACACGGAAATGAGAGAACTAAATTGAATCGAACTGCATTTCGTCTTAAACTAGGAATTTGTTATCCCATTAAACAACACCTTCATAATCCCAATCGCAAAAAAAGTATTTAAATATAGAGTATATAAATAAAATAACTAACAGTTGAAAACAAAAACAGATCATCGAGTAATATAATCCAACATTTCAGTTTTCTCCCCATAATGACATTCTTACCCAAAAAGAAAGCCGCGCTACAGCCGCTCATGACGCGGCACCCGCGCGGTCATGAAGCTGCGCTTTAAGCTCGAATGTCCGCGCGCGATTTCCTGCGAGTTTTTCTTAACGGCGCCAGCGACGTAACTTCGTTTACGGTCGGGGGAGGGGGCTTTTCGGTCGGGGGGAGGGGACTTTACGGTCGGGGGAGTAGGTTTTTCGGTCGGGGGGAGGGGACTTTACGGTCGGGGGAGGGGGCTTTACGGTCGGGGAGAGGGGGTATTACGGTCAGGAGGAGGGAGATTTACGGTCCGGGGGAAGAGATTACGGTCTAGCGAGGGCGAGTCATTCACGGTCGGGAAAGGGGGAAGGCGTTTACGGTTGACACTCACCCGCTGCTGCGTAACTGTGTTGCACCAGTGTAATAAAATTACAAGTACGGTGCCATTTTACGTGCATTGTAAAATACAAGCACTTATCTTGTAGAACATAAACTGCATTGCACTTAATTAGTGCATAGAAATCGTTTGTGTTCTTATGTGGGAATTAAAACTCAGGTGATCTTATCGCATTCGCTATGAAAAACCGTGCACTTTCCTCATGTAAATACACGTCACAATTTAATTCGCCCAGTTGGATGTTCATCAGAAATTTCCTGTTTGAGTTTGAATTTTCTTTAAATTTGACTTTTAAATTCAAATTCGTCTATGAACTTATTTGAGTTTGAATTTTCTGAAGTTTAAATTTTCAAATGTTTGAATTTTCTTTAAATTTTTAACCTTAAGCTGAATGGGAACTTTCTTATTGGCATGTTTTAAGAGGACCTTCTCTTGTATAATTATTTCAATTAGAAAACGGGACTTAGCTTATGGGGTTCGAGACCGCGGAATTCGGTGCAGTCTGATTAGGGTAAACGTGGAGTCTCAGAAAAAATTTACCCAGAGGCGCGGCAGCTTCTAGTTCGATAAGTCAGAAGCTGATGCGGATCTAAAATCTGACTGTGTATTGGGTGGCATCGGTGACATTTGACATGAATAGCCGGTGATTATATATAAAAAATATATAATAAATATATATGACATAATATAAGATTATATATAAATTATCGGGGATTATTTATACATATTGTTCAGAATTAAGATTATACGGTGAAATTTACCATGCCAGTATTGTACGGTAAAAACATGTTAAATTAAATAGAGCAGTAAAAAACTTAACGAATTAAAAATTTCTTGGCCGGCACGCCTTCCTCCATAAATATCAGCAAATGATCAATGATCAGCGATAAATTCTCCATAAATTACACCAAATGATCAATGATCAACGATAAATTATCCATAAATATTAGAAAATGATCAATGATCAGCGATAAATTCTCCATAAATACCAGCAAATGATCAATGATCAGCGATAAATTCTCCATAAATATCAGCAAATGATCAATGATCAGCGATGGATTCTCCATAAATATCAGCAAATGATCAATTAGGTCCGATGTTATTCCCCCACTGGCAGCAAATGGTCAATTGGGGCGATTATATTGATGATATTATAGCACAATTATTTGTAATTTACATGCTCATTAGTGCGGCTGTGCCGACGCTGTAATTTGAATAAATTTATTTGATCTCATAACGCACCTCGCAATTATATAACACATTATTTGCATGATTATAATTAAAGAAGAATGATTATGTTAACATGCATTATTATAATTAACAAGGGAATATAAATCTTTATTGAGGACGTTTCTTCCAGTTTATTTGCAATTAGTTATTTATTTCAAGCTGCCGCTGACGGCTTTATCAAGTCTCAAATAAAATTCATGTTCAAATCAGATGTCCACCAGCAACCATCCGTCCACCAGATGTCCACCAGCAGCCATCCGGCCACCAGATGTCTACCAGCAACCATCCGTCCACCAGATGTCCACCAGCAACCATCCATCCACCAGATGTCCACCAGCAACCATCCGTCCACCAGATGTCCACCAGCAACCATCCGTCCACCAGATGTCCACCAGCAACCATCCGTCCACCAGATGTCCACCGGCAACCATCCGTCCACCAGATTATTATATTAAATAATTATTCATAATTCAGTAAATAGTTCAAAGTTCTATAATCTGTTGGCAGGAACTTTTTTAGCCGAAAGGTCTGAAATAATTTCTAGATTGTCAGTGAATACGTTACGATAAATCATTGTGAATTCCGGGATGATAATGAGTTATACGATGTTAATGAGTAAATGAGTGCTCCGGTTCTCAGGACCTTTAAGATTAACGCATTAAGCACTCATCTTATGATGAAGCGCCTCATTAAGCGCATCATCTTCGTAACTTAAGTAGATCAGCAGCGTAATATTGAGAATTAAATCAAGAAGTTAAGTAGTTAAAGGTTAAGTTCAGGAGCCACCGGCCCAACGCTCAGGCGTAAGTGCTTGTCTCTTCAGAGGTTAAATTAACTAAATGATTGACATGAATGATGTTTTAAGAGGTTAATTTACATGAATGCTTGGCAGGAATTTTGACTTTAATGTTTAAATATGCTCCATGCTTGACATGCAAGCCACTTTAAAGGGTAGATTATCTAATCGGTAATTCTACTGAAGTAATTCTAAATGGAATTGAAGAACATTTAGTCTTTAACTAGAATAATTGTTATCCCTTTAGCAACTCCTGCATAATTGCAGTCGTTAAATAATCAATTCACAGCTAGAAACAAAGAATTTTTTTAAATCATGAATAAAGCGTGTAGCTGCTTCTGAATACTGGTTGATATAAAAAATATTAATTAGATTTTATCAAGAAATTTGAACATTTTTTTTCAGCCGCATGTCCCAAATTAGACAAGGAATAAGAAATATTGAATGAATCTATATTGAATTAATAAATAATTAAAATCTGCATATTTGAATAAATATGTACTCGATCTCTTACATATTCCACCATCAAGCACTTCACGTCCTCCATGTCACATGCACTGGAAGGAATATATGGGTCATTTTGTCTGAATAATGGCACCTACTTTCTTACCCGACGGGACAGCAGATAACGGATACGCCCTCTCACCGCGCCAAACTGGGTCAGGATGACCCACACAACGGCAAGAAGTGCATCGCAATTTGGGCAAAGTCTGACTTATTTCTCTGAGTGACGAAATCTAATCTAGATTTTTCATTTGTCAACTCCGATTGAATTTGTTTTTTGTTTTCATTCCACGATGAGGTAACATAACTGCCTTCGCGCTGAATTAAATGAAATGCGACCGATGAATTAATTTCATACATTTTTCTTTTCATTCATGGGAATTCGTTTCGGTTTTTTTGCACTCGTTACATATAAGAAAATTAGTATTGAAAAACTGTAAAAATTTTCTGACTATTACAAAGCTAATAAATATTACATAATATAACATAATCATAAAGCTGTAGAAAACTGAAGGTATCTTCCTACCTTCACTTAGTTTTGGTAGCTCGGCGATATATACAATTAATGCCTCGAACCATTTCTGACCGGACTTCCAATTTAATAATTCCGATTTAATATCTTGATTAAATAAAGCTTTAAATTAATTAATATAATTTCGAGCACACGTAGCAGTTTAGCAGCTAAGCCATCCTTATTTCTATTATAACGACTCTAAAGACAAAACTTCTCTGCCCCTGTTCCGCGTCCTAGCAAGCAGTTCCACTCTAATGTTCATGCAGTCAGCACATTAATGTGCTGATTAATCATCTCTTCATCTTCTGCCTTGGTCGACGTCAAGATGTCGGACACGAACTTCTTGTGTTTTAGTCCCGTCTCTATGAAGCAGTAGAGACCTGTGGAGCGATCGGGGTTCGGCGGTGGCTACCTTTCGGGCGGTGATGAGGTCACGACGGACCACACTGGTACTATCTCTGACGCGTCCGGGACTTGGGCCCTACCATGAGGGACTTCCCGTCAGCACGGCGTGAAGAACTGTCGTCACGGCGCCCACGGACCGGCGGACCATCTGGCTACGCTACGACACCGAACTTGCTGGTTCTGCATTCACGGAGGTGAGCTGCGAAAACTAACGCGTAGTGCTCGCTTAAAGCTCTTCATGGTGCCTTGTCCCTCCAATATGGAGGGTAGAACCTCCGCCTTGTGCCAATATTCATTAAGTGTAAATTGGAAGTCCTGTGTCTATTACGCATTTATAATGATATAATACCTTAGTCATCTTAGCCGTTATACGTCTCTCTTATCCAGTGAGGTATATATGAGCATAGCTTAGACGTCCTGTTTAACTTTAATATTTCATGTTTCAAATTAAACGAATATATTCATTTCCTTTGCGCAGTGCAAACACCTATATCTAGTTGAAAGCGGGCGCGTGTGCTGAAGCTTGGGAGGCGCTTCCAATGGTGGCCACTGCCATCCTCGGCTCTCGACGCATTCTTGCGGCGGTCAATTAATAAATAATTAGTTAGTTGATATTGTCTCATTTATCCCCCACTCGACCGTGTTTTCAATAAAAGCTACTTAAATATTACACAATTGAAAGACATTACATGTACTGCAAAATAAGAATAGAATTATATTGCGAGTAGACTACGATCAACTACTACAATACAATGCAGATTATAATATTTTATTGATTATTTTATGCAGATGAAGTTTTGAGATTTGTTTTCAAGAGACACAGAAAAGCAGGAGTTTATTTAAAGTTAACTTAATCATAACCCGTTACCTCCTGCAACACGGACCTGCACTCATAAAAATAAACACCTCCTGCAACATGGACCTGCACTCATAAAAATAAACACCTCCTGCAACATAATATTAAAAATGTCTATCGGTAATTTGATTTTCAATCTTCCAACACCTACGAAGAATTTAGTACGACTTATTGAAAAAACTAACAAGAAGCTAATAAATAAAACTAATTCTCTGGTCTTTAACAAAACATGTATGTATGTATGTATGTATGTATGTATGTATGTATGTATGTATGTATGTATGTATGTATGTATGTATGTATGTATGTATGTATGTATGAGCAATGAGCTGACAGACGATGCATGTACACTCAGGAGAGGGAGTGGGTCATATTGTCCTGGGAGTGACACGTGAATAAATGAACAGAATGCGTGTTCATTTAGTTAATATTTTGGGAATTTATTTCAATTGAATTCTAAATTTTATTTATTTTTAATACCCTAGTTGTTGCCTTGATTTGTTCTCATCTAAATAATTAAATTTTTTATTGATTATCGAAACATCAAATATCAGGTAAAATTTTAGGCATACGAATAATCTAGATTATATTAAGATGCCAAAATAATCTGTTATTATTAGAGAGATTCGAATTATTTAATTTATTTAATAACATCCAAATTACTTAGGAGTTGAATTTTGTTGCTTATTTGGCAAGAAAATTTTTCAATTGCTTTTATACAATCCGATCAATCAAATTAATTTATCATTCAGTTAAATTTGAGACAACAGAGACAATATAACTGTTGAATATGACCGTTGAATAAGTATCCGTGCAGAAATTTTAATAACACGTGTCATTTCTTTGAAAATGCATTAGATTCCTTTATAAATTATCTATTAAATTCATTTACTTGTAATAGATCCAAACATGCAATAAATAACGGATGGAGTCTCATGTTGTAATCAGAATGCCACCTGTTCATTTACTGTCTGATTTAATTTCACCAATGCTATTCCTACCAGAATTGAAAAATTGATCGTGCAGTTGCAAGGCGAGTTCATTTGAAGGCGTTCGTGTTTATTGCAAGTCGTAAGCCGGTCTGAAGACCACGAGACTAGACCCAAACTTTCCGAGCATAACGCGCTGGACAAATAGAAAAGTTTGTCCTCTGCTCCTGCAACTCAGCAGGCAACAACTCAACTTAAGTTTGTCCTCTGCTCCTTCTGCAAATTGCCGGCACGCCTTCCTGCAAATTGCCGGCGCCTCCCAAAACTTCAGACCAAATTGCCGCGCTGCTGGTAGTCGCTGCTGGCAGTTATCCTCTCCGCTGGAATGGGGCGGGGGACGTGGTCGCCAGGAGCGGCAGCGCCCATTGCCAGTAAATGATCAATGATCAGCGATAAATTCTCCATAAATATCAGCAGATGATCAATTAGGTCCGATGATATCCCCCATTGCCATCAAATGATTAATTGGGGCTATTAAATCGATAATTTACATCCTCATTAGTGAAGCGACGCAAACGCTGGAATTACAATAAATGTAATTGATATCATAATGTAGCGGTCCGACTTTCTGTCGTCCTCGCTTTTCTTCCTTCATTCCGCCGCATTACTCGAAGCTGAAATTGAACATGAGCCTTGGTTGGCTCACTCTCGCTTGAGCAGCCTCTCTGAACGGGCGTGGCTGGACGCGTTGCCGGGATGTGGTCTGCCGAGGCAGGCTTTTGAAGTCACTTCCGACGCTGCTGTCAACTATACATATGAAACATGGTTCTTATATTGTCACTTCCGACGCTGCTGTCAACCTGTCTCTTATACACATCTAGATGTGTATAAGAGACAGACTTAAGTTTGTCCTCTACTCCTCCAACTCAGCAGGCAACAACTCAACTTAAGTTTGTCCTCTGCTCCTCCAACTCAGCAGGCAACAACTCAACTTAAGTTTGTCCTCTGCTCCTTCAACTCAGCAGGCAACAACTTAACTTAAGTTTGTCCTCTGCTCCTCCAACTCAGCAGGCAACAACTTAACTTCAGCTTAGACTGGCGGAGCACAAGGGGCGCTGATAGAACTTTAAACGTGTGTTACGTTTTCCAGTGAAGTCAAATTGCTTGTTAGATATGTTTAGAAAATATTTATTTTGATGAATATTAATTCAAGTACCCAGATCTTTACTGCTTTAGAATATAATTCATTTGATTTACGTACACAAAATTGAGTAAAAGTGCCATAAGATCGACGTTTTGATGCTTCTTCGTTGTCTTTGTGTCGCATTATTGAGCCTGGTGGCCGAAAAAAAAATCAGAAATATTTCAAGATTCTTTTTTACATTTCGAAATTATTTTTCGAATTCTGGAGTTTTTTCTTAGGTTATGTGATTCTTCTAAAAGGTTGAGAAATATTCGTAAGTCTGCTTGTTTTTTAAAGCTCGTACTCATTTTACCAAATGAAAGTCTGGTCAGTTTCAAAGCGTTAAAATATTTTTTTAAATAGTGAAAGACTCTTTAATGTCCCAAATTTTTTATACGTGGTCTGGAGATGTTCCCGCTGTCTTGAAAGATTTTGTCTCAATGCCGAATGATGTAAACAACTTATGAAGCTTCTTTGTAGTTCATGAAAATTATTTGGTAGTATTATACATTATATATCGATTATTATTGTATTCATACCAATAATATGCGATTGAAAATATCTGTTTACCAATCTCAAGATGCATTTTCTTTTTTTAATAGATCAACCTTTACACTACAATCGTCCACAAAGCATATCCATTTGAGTGACGTCGCTTTGAGGGTCTTAAGACATTCCCAAAGGTAAAATGTTTTGAGTCTCAAAGTGTTTCCGGGGCTGGAAAGCGTGGCAGTGTAGACTTGATATTCACTTTGGCATCTGGCAAAAGCTGCGCCTGCGGTCACAAGCCAAGCTTTTCAAAACTGCCAAGGAGAGCATGGACCTCTTAAGGAAGTTGAGGAGCTTTCGCTTGGGCCAATGTCCGCAGATGTAGCGCCATCTGGATGCGGGATTTATGAATCATGAATACTTTTCAAGGTGAGTCGGAAAAATACAAAATCTTTTCGAAAAATTCTTTTTTGGAAAAATGAAAAAAGATTCTTTTTCAAAGGCTGATAATATCGTCTAGATGAAGAATTTACGAATCGTGGATACTTTTCACGGTGACGTAAATAAGTACAGGTTTAAATCTAAAATTATCTGGAAATAACACATGGATTTACACCAGTATAATGAATACCCGCATTCGCTATAAAGAAGGGCTGGAAATACTACCTACCCGAATAATTTTAAAACGAACTGTTGCAAAATTTTGGTATAATACGTTTCCATTACGTGTTTTCATGTTATGTGAATTTCAAATTCGCAGCCGAACGCAAAAACTTTTGCTGTGAAAGGAGAGTGTAACATCTCGCACTTACCTCAAACTTAATTAATTTACTTCACTAACGCCTTCGCGGTCGGTGCAAGTTGGAAGATAAATCTCTGAAAAGCAATATGTAAGGTATTTTAAATCGCAAGTAATTGGTATGAATACTATACAAATCTATAATAAATTTATAATAATCTAAACTAATTTCAGAATATATTATAAAGCGTCATAAATTCATTACAGCAATAGGAATTGCCTGCAATTTGAAATAAAGCGGACCTGGCATGTATTGCAGCCATGCCAGTTTTTTGGTGGAATATAATTTTAATAGTTAAGTGGTTTTACAGTTAAAAAGAATAATATTCTAAATGAATTTAAAAGAAAAGAAAGCGTCAATCAAATTCACCACATCGATATTGAAAACGTTTCGGAGTCCAGCTCCATCATTAGTTCAACAATCTAAAATATTATTCTATGATGAGTAATATGACGGATAATATGATCTATGAATAATATTCTATTATAACTTACGCGATGCGTGAAGGCCTAAATTGTTGTTTGCCTAAATTAGGATGAATGCAAAACTCAGAACAATAAATGGGTGAGATTGTTTAAAAAATGCCACACCTTCTCACCTGCAGCGCGAGCTGACAGCGGCCGTAGCAGTGATACGCCCTGCCGCCGTGTCTAACTGGGTCAGAATGACCCATACATTCACAGGAACAACTATTGCTTGCAGTCGCAATTGGGAAAAAATCTCACTTGATTCTCTACTTTAATATTGATTAATAACTATTTGATGAATTGGTGATCAATAAATTTGTAATTATCTAAATAAACTATGAATATATATTTATGATTTATATATTTATAAATGATAATAATTATAGTTTAAAAATAATTAAAATTATATAATATGAATTTTTTAATGATAAAAATATATGTTAATCTTTATTATATTTCAAAGAGTCATTAATTATGAATGTTTCATCAGAATAAAGCTTTGATGCTCTATTTTATTTTACCCTCGTTTCCGATGATCTTACTGTCACTTAGGCACTTGAATCCTTTTAAAATAATGTAAATGAATTTAATACTAAATAAATGAATAATACAAATTTCAAATAATATGTGAATTTGTTTCATTATATTAATATTTTTCAGGCCGTCAGGGAGAGGCAGTACTTGATAAATAAATTTTGTATATGTAAAATTCTATTCTCATTTGAAAAATTAGATTCCTTCTTCAGAAAATTTATTCATATTTAATAATTTTATTTCTTATTAAATTATTATTGGTCATGCAGTCAGTTTGATTCTATGCATTTTTTCACCACAAGCTTTACAAAATTCTTCCAGTTTTCATTGCAAAACAAAAAGACAGTTCAACTATCCATCTGAAATTGAACAACAATAAGTCAGAAAATAATAAATTTCCTAAGTTCTCAATAAGTAACGTAAACTTTGCGAGAAAATTTGAAATCTTATGTATTTGTTTGTGTGTGTATCGATGTATTACTTCAACATCAGCGCGATTTAAAATAAAAGATCACAGAAAAGTTTTCTTTGTAAGAAGAAAATTCATTTATCCTGAAAACGACGGTTAATGGGGGTCTATTTTAAATTACACTCAAAAAAATGAAAACAAATTTATTAAAGTAACTAAGCACTATTGGCCCTTCTTGCTTGGGTCTTTCCGACCCAGTTTGTCAAAGGAAAGGTGCGTAGCAGTGCTACGTCTGCTCTCTGCTCGTGCTGTGTGTAAGGAAATGTGCCACTTTTTATACAATGGACATGGCGCCAAACTTACCTTGCTGATATCCCCACCTTGCTGCAGCCAATTAATGAGGTTAGGTTAGGTCCGGCAATGTTTGTTTGGGTGGAGAGTCGGGGCAAGTGTGGAGGAAGACGCATGCTGGGGTGTAGATGCCGTGAATACTATACTGGCTGGAGCAGTGGCTGCTGGCTGGCTTATGGCGCCTATGGCTCTAAGCACTTGAAGTTTATAGGCTACGCTGCTCAGTAGCATGACTACGCACGGGAAGAATATGGAAGTGATGACGTTATTGGGCAATGATGGCCTCTAACATGCAACCCCTTTAGTTATAAGTAAACATGACACGCATGTGCTTAGGACCGGCATCTTGTCCAGCGATGTAATGCCTCGCATGTGCTTAGGACCGGCGTCTTGTCCAGTGATGTAATGCCTCACATGTGCTTAGGACCAGCGTCTTGTCCAGTGGTGTAATGCCTCACATGTGCTTAGGACCAGCGTCTTGTCCAGTGATGTCATGCCTCACATGTGCTTAGGACCGGCGTGTATAGTGTAGTGATTCCAGGAGTATTATTAGGACAAAACAGACTTTTTATACATCGTAATGTCTTAATTATGCACAATTCACTCGAACCTCGTCTGGTTCTCAACGACAAATACAGTAATTAAAAGTAAACATAGTCCACTTCGTAAGTCAGTTAACCATGGTCAGTTTCAGTATGTATAATATCCGATAGTTTTGATTATAATTTTACGTTCTGATATTGTGGCGTCATTCATACGCCCGTTTCTCTGTCTCTGTCCATACGAAGAATAAGTAGCCAACGCAATCTGATGTTGAACCTGTTAGGCCGTACGTTAATCATCCTTGAACTGGTACTTACTAGTACTACACGGTACTCCTATACGAACTATGTAAGTCTAAGTAACCTATAGTAACTAAAAATCTTTCCACTTATTGTTTTCTCCATAATTGTGTTCATTGTAAAAGCGTTTTAACGTTGTTTCTGGTTCTTGTGCATAGATAGTTTGTATTAGTGTTTCATAGGTTATTTCCATAGTTGTGCTGTATTAGTGTCTCATAGGTAATTTGTTTTCGGCTTACACGTTTACGAGTAAAGTGGAGACCCCCGTCCATCTTCTTTACTCCATACGAGTTAACTGCCCGAAAGAGCGTACGACATGAACGGCTCGCTCGGAACAGATATTAACAAATATGAATATGTAATTCACGATTGCTCAGGTGCAGAGTGCAAAAGTTACACCCAGAACCTCAGGCAACATCGTTAGAGTTCGGAACCCAAAAGAAAGTCTATTTCATTTTCGCTGCGTTCCAGATAAGTCTCGCTTCTTGTGTGTTGTGTTAGAATTAATCCTCTGGGTGAGTAGTTATCAGAGCTTTAAGAATTAATTAATTAATTGTTTCATGTATTTCAAGATAGGAGTAAATAAGGTCAATTGATAGGAATTATGTTATATTTTAAGAATTTTCAGGTCGACTCAGCCGAGGGGCTAGAGTAGTTATAATCATCATGCTGAACACCACTAGAGGTATAGATTTGTAGTGATTCACGAGTATCATTGGAATGAAACAATATTTTTTATATATATTAATGCCTTGATTATGTGGCCTTAATTCCTTAATTATGCCTGTGAACCCCGGCTGATAGTCTACGTCAAATAGACAAACATAAAAGTAAGTGAAATCAGCATTGTAAGCCAGTTAATCATTTCCAGTCTTAATATACAGGGTGCGGCGCGGGAACTTACTTATTTGAATTGCGCGCCACGTGGCGGCCATTAGTCCTAGGAAGGTGGCTTTAGCCCCCTGCGATTATTTTTTGTGGGGATACTTGAAATCCTTAGTGTACACCAATCGTCCGAGGACCCTAGCTGAACTGAAGAACAACATTCGCGTTGCTATTGCTGACATTGGTCCAGATATGCTTGAGAAGGTGGAGCGAAACTTCCGATCTCGTCTGACAAAATGTATTGAACAGCATGGAGGTCACCTACAAGTTGTAATATTCAAGAATTAAACTTGTAAGTAAACCCAACGAAACTTTAAATGTAGCTCTTTGTAAAAAAGAAAGAATTAAAACGCTATCTTTAATACTTTTTACTTTGTGATTTTTTTAAAAGAGTAAGTTCCCACGCCGCACCCTGTATATATTATATCTGATAATTTTGGTAATAGTTTTAAGAACTGTTAATAACATATATTAGTATTCCGAAATTGTATACATGCAAAAATATTCATAGTATTTATATACTAAATAAATGGTCACTGATTTATATTCCCTTTCTCGTTACCCCACTAAAATATCTGTTAAATCCCTGTCAATTACATTTATTTTAGTTAGTAGTATTAATGAGAGGTTTTCTTTCTTCGCTAAAAGAAAATATGGAATTTTATTATAGGGTAAACACTTGTATTTTCATTCCGAAATTGCTCGTGGGACTGCGGTGGTGTCCGGAGTAAACCAAAGAATTATTCTGTAATGAAAGAAATTAATGTAAGTCTTGTAGGATAGTGGAAGAAAAGGATGAAATTTAACACAAGAAGCAAATGTGATGATGGAAAGGAATGAACGGCAGAGCATAAACGGAATGAAAGGCGATGGATAAGCTGATGTTTGGTGTTGCAAGACGATACAACTTCTCAAGTAAATCGTCGAAATCGACGGCTTAATTTGACGCATCAGAAGACCTTTAATGGAAGCACGAGAGCCGCTTGGCTTTCTGAGCTTGAATATCACAACAGCGGCGGACTGTTGACAACAACGGATGTTTTCAAAGGGCACTTCTTGATAAAAAAACGATGTAATTACATATGTTTTATGTGTTTTCATTTCATTTGTAGGAAGAATTATTACAAAGCGGCTGCAATAAACCGCGATGAGGTAGCTTTCGTGAGGCCGTTTTAAACTATTATAAAATTAAAATTTTATTCCTATTGTTTATAAATATTTCTTTAATTAAATCTGTATTTATGGAGCATTTTCGCGTTAATTGCAAATTGTTTGCACTTGTTTGAAGCCTGCAAACAAGACGCGTTCAATGAAGCAGCAACCATGGATGTACATGAAATATCTTTGGCGTAAGGCTGTTTTGAACTTTTATAAAATTACCATTTTACAACAATTTTTAACAATTTTGTTTTAAACACGGTATTTATAGGTCATTATTCGTGTTAATTGCAAAGTGTTCGAACACTTTTGAAAGCTACTTGTAATACGCGTTCAATAAAACTAATACCATGGATGTAAATGCAAAACTTTTGCGTTACGCCGTTTTGAACTTTTATAAAATGATCATTTTATAGAAATATATGTCAGATAAATCGCATTCATAGCTTATTATCCGCATCAAACTGGACAAGAATATGTCAAAAGACGCGCGACGGTATTTGCAATACGATTACTTTGCAATGGGAGAGCTGGCGCTACAATATAAAGCAATTTGTTAGCATTTTCTTCTTTTCAGCGCATTTTCCCATCTACGAAAAAATATAACTCAGTACTCACTGCAGTGAGTGACAGAGAGCGCATTTTTTTGCCGACGAAAACGTGAAGTCTCGGATGGACAGACAGACTGACAGACGGACAGACAGACTGACGGACATGACGAGCATAATCGTGGATTTTTTCCATAAATGAGAAAATGCGCTAAAAAGGCGCTATGGATAAAATTTTATCACTTGAGATGATCGATAGTGGAATGAGTGCTTGGGTCGAATTACATCATTTCCTTTCAAATTTAACATCATTTCCTTCCACAATAGAAAAACATTAATTTTACAAATTTCCTACAGAAGACTATGTAAATGATGGAAGCTATGAAAGTTGAGATTAATACTATCTGAATGCAACATTTGCTTTTGAGGTATGGACGTTTTAATTAAAACTCCACACGTGCACCAGAAGGCGCGTAGTTGCCGGCTCTGCCAGTCGTTATCTTCCCCGGGATGATAAGCGGCCTCCTGCTTATCTCGCCGCGCAGCTCAGGCGCTGCAGGTAACAGAGATTGTGGCAAGGCTTGGAAATGATCTATTAGTGGGTGAGTACGACGAATTGAGTGTTACAATTGTTATTTGTTTCCAATTTGCTGATCAGCCCTGCTTGTCTTGGGACCAAAAATCTCAGCAATTTTGGAATCCCGTCACACTGCTATATTTTCCTCCTGGTTGACATGCCACAACTCACTTGATAATAATGTTATTTATATTAAAGAACTGCTATATTTTCCTGCTGGTGTACATGTCACACTCGCATGGTAATAATATTATTTATATTAAAAAACTGCTATATTTTCCTGGTGGTTGACATGCCACAGCTCACTTGATAATAATCTTATTTATATTAAAAACTGCTATATTTTCTTGCTGGTGGACATGCCACAACTCACTTGATAATAATCTTATTTATATTAAAAAACTGCTATATTTTCCTATAATTTCAGACCCTATCTCACGATCTTGTATCCTGCGAGGCTTGGTCTGCATGTCATTATCTGATGTTTGGCTGCTGTTCTTTGATAAGTTTGCACATATATTATACATCGTTATATTAACTGTTTAGATAGAGTAATTCTATAGCTATATTAACTGTATATATTAATTTGATTGATATATTAACTGTACATAAATTATTATTCAAATTAAAATTGCAATGAACCTTTGAAGCAGCTTAAGTGGAGCATGTCGGTCACAAAATTTTCATTTAATGATGAATCATTATGAACATTGGTGCACACATGTAAAATAAAAATCAATGACTTTTTGTTCACGTAATTTTTCAAAAATGAAAAAGAGAATGAAATTCATAGAAAACGGCAGAAAAAAAGTGTAATGTAAAAATCTTTCTCCTCGTAGGATTTTCAAGCTACAACATCGAGAGACATAGGTATAATTCGATGCGTAAAGACCATATCTAAAGTTCAGCCGTTAATTTTTTCGATTTCTTCAGTTCATTTTTTTTTTATTTTTTCATTTTTTCCAATTTTGACTCATACATCTCTTTTTCAATGTATAATCAAAACAAAAAAGAAACCGAAACAATGATTGGATGACCTATAGAGACTTTTCTTACGAAACGAATCGTACATCTGTCAATGCTATAGCTTGAAAATCATATAGGAGGAGATAGGTTTGCAATCAGAAAAATTCAAGTTTTCAGGAGAGTCTAAGAATTGAATTTTGTGATCATGGAAGGCATAGGTTTTATCGACGCTTCGACGGCTGTCGTGCACGAACAAATGAACGCACAAACATTGCTTTGGGCTCTTTAAATGCGCAATCCTTAGACCTTTAAAATGAACCTAAAACCCGGAAAAGCCAAAATTTTAGATTTTTGACCGACACTCTCCCCTTAATAAGAACTAGTAGCTGATGCTTAGTTAGTTAAATATCTTAACTTTTAATTAAAGTAAAGAGTTAATAAAAGCTGACTGGAAGCGATACCAGCAGCGAGGAACGAGCAGGTATACCCAGTTAAAATTTAGGGCAGGGAATATAGCGTGCCTTCGCCGGCTGCAGAGCCGACGTAGAGACGCGACAGAGCCGCGATAGAGCAGAAATGTCCGCATAGAGACGATATCGCCAGCCGCGTATCAGCGCTGATTAGCCTCTGAGTACCTGCCCAGGTGTGCTCTGTCCTGCCGTCACGCAGCCCTTACTGAACACCGCCTGCTCCAGCCCAATGCCCGCTCTGGGGCGGCTCTGGCAGTGTACGCGGCAGTGACGCTCACCGTTTGTCAACAACGATTTAAAAAAAATTGTTCCTTCTCTCTCTGAGATCACCTAGACTTCTCTCTTGTAATGACAGGTTGTATTGACATTGGTTACTGACATTCTCATCGTTTTGACTTTAGCAACGTAATTTAGAATCTAACAAATTCAAATACCGAGGAAATATACACATCAAATTGCTCACCACTATGAACTATCTGCAAACGTCGGCTGAAGCTCCGGGATTCGAACGCAGATCCTCCGCATCGTAGTCCACGCCTGTACCAGGTTGACCACGCAAACACCTTACCAGCCTTGGCTCTATGAACTACTTAACTATAATACGGAACAAATGACTCGCCATCATCTAGCAATTCGAGGAATAGCTATATTTGTGGTTGAACTTGATAGATATCATTCATAATGCACTAATTTTAAGAAATGAACAAAGTAGCCATTCTTATGATCCCGTCAGTTAGACGTAAGTGAGTATTAGAGCTAAATTTGTTTAGTAATTTATCTTATTGCATTACCCTCATATCATTCGATAGTTTGATAGGAAAATTAACAACGTACGCAAATCATTAGTCTACTGAAATCGCAAGTTCACCAAGAGTTTTAATGCAAAGAAAGCGCCAAGTAAATTCACCATATCTTCAATGAAAACGTTTCGGAGACCAGCGCCAAAACGCAGGGAAAGTCGATAAATTTTATGAACCGATGATGGTGCTGGTTTACACATTTTCATTGAAAATATGGTGAATTTCCTCGGAATTTTCTTTGCTCTAACATTTACTGTTATTAACGCGTTTTCTGTATATCCATGTTAGAAAACTTTCTCATGCTAAACTGATTGATATCTCGCTTTAGCAAAGCGTGAATGACCTTCAAAGGTTCTGTTAGAGTGTTAAAACTGGAAGAGCATATAAAATTCTTACGTAATTCAACGTATTTAAATACTGACGTGATATAAATATGACAAATGGCACCGGAAATTGGCCCAAAATATCGTGCTATGCGAATGAACTAGATGAAGGATGAAGTTCATTCTCCCGTCACTGTTTCCAACCCTTACCCCTCCTCCCTCTCTCGAAACACCCTCATGCACGGCCTGCTTAGCTGCTCTGTTCAGCTCCCTGCCGGGCAATCCAAGTACCAGCGCTAAAACAGCGCAGAGTTCCGTCCCTGCCGAGCTGCTAGAATTTTGTCTCTATATTAGCACGGCGCAGCGCAGGTTTAGGGATAGATGGCCGGTTATAGGTTCACGGCTCCATCCTGCTAAAGCGCGACCAGCCCGGCTAAACCCGGCTCCGGTCCCAGCTCAAAATTTTAACTGGGTATGCCTGATCACGCACGCGGTAGTGCAAACAACTTCAACTTATTACAAACATTTAATTTGGAGACAGAAATCCAGATCAATTTGTGGCAGAAAATCACATATGCTGATTTGCTCACATTTTCAAGACACGAATGTGTTGTGACCAACGAATTATTCATTATTTCCATTACCCTGGCACGGGGCAGCGCCCCCCTTATCTTATTGCGGCCCTGGCGATAACAGCGAGGGGGGAGGCACTTTAGTTCAGCACACTGACATAGCAAATCGCTGGCGTATTATAATGATTCAGAAAATATATTAATGGATATTATACGTACAATTATAATATATCTACCATGTAAAATTCTATCTTCAAAGGTTCAGGTTCTGTTTCAATGTTTGATGAAGTTTGTGTTCATTGCCCTCCATTAAATGCATAGTTTTCATGGCCAAACCAGGCTCGGCAGATTCACTCTTTGTTCACCGCAATGAAACTGAAGACCGAGAAGACAAAGCACGAATTGAACCTTCGGTAGCTCATATAGTTCACAATTAGTGAGTACAGCTCGTAATATAGTTCGCAATTAGTGCGTACAGCTCGTAATATAGTTCACAATTAGTGAGTACAGCAATAAATATTCAGTTTTCTATTGCTGACTTCGATAGTAAAATTTATTTATGTATGACCAATTTGGTTATGCCGTCAGATGATTATTTTGAGTGTAAATATACATTTCTAATCAAGTGGTCTCGGTATCTTTCAGAAGATTACAGTTTAGTTAGAGAAAAATAGTGACACGGACTGCACAGTGAAGGCATTTAATCACGCTTAACATTTCAAAATTTTGACGTGATATCAATTCATTAGTTCACGCTGGAATATTATTGGAGAAAATATTTCGAATAGCTCCTCTCTTAAATTGATGTAATCAAATGAAACAAGTATATGCCACTGTAGGGTGGTCCTCAAAAAACTTTTTTCTTAAAAATGAGTTCCTACCTCAAAAACGGGTTCCTCCAGAGTAGGCCTCTGGAATAATATTCCTAAAATATTTTTCAAATCAGTTAATATTTAGAGGTCGCTCAATGGTGTCAAAGTTTTACCCTTATGACTCAGGGTCATTGGGTCCGTAGAGTGAACAAAGAAACGGGCCTAAACATTGGGGTTGTTCACAGTGGGTCTAAAATTCGAATATAGTTTTCCCATGCTCCTACATCCCGCTCTGATTTCTTTATGGAGAGTTCCTAATGTGTAGAAATTTCGAAACTCCCACAAAACTCCAAAAACTCCCACTGGGCCTGAAACCGTCAACAGTGTGCCCGATATTCCTCCCATGACCGCCTGGAATGTTGCGCCGACGATAAGTTCATGGATGTTCCCGGTGTTTGATGCCGTTCTATCGAAAAACCGCCAGCACACGATCCTCAATCCCCAACTCCCGCAGAAACGCAACGACGGCATTGTTCCGCACCCTCCCCGTACCGTTGGCGAGCTTGGGAACACCAAGGAATGGTACGGCTACTTTCCCGCTGACAAGGACAGGTTGACGGTCCACGTGCTTCTTGTTCGTGAGGTCCTGCATTAGCTTTTCTTCCCAATGCACCACCACTGTCTCGCTCATCTTCAAGTCCGCCTTAAGCTGTGAGGCATACATGGCTCGGTGCTTTTGCCGATATCGGCGAATTATTGAGGAGCAGTTGATTGTTAACATCTTCCGGCTTGTGGTTAAAGTCTCGAGCTGCTTTGTAAGAAGGAACACAGCTCCTCTATCGCTCACCTTGGTTCGGTCAAGGGAAGCTGCCAAGCCTGGCGTAATCACGTTCTTTGCCCTCATCGGTGGACTAACGCTTGCCCCCACAACTCTCTGTTCTTGTTGCAAATGGAATTCCTCTTTCTCCTCCGCTTTAGCGCTGCATGACGCGGAAGACGAGTCGCCTGGGTCCATGGAAGACGAGTCGCCTGGGTGGACGCGGAAGACTCATCCACCCAGTCGCCTGGGTGGACGAGTCGCCCACGAATCCAGAAGCCGATGTTGACGGCTGCTGTGCCCAATGACAGCGATCATCATGCCCTTGCCACCGTTTTCAGTTCCGCTCTTCTTTACGGGCAAGTTCAGCATCAATACCTCCCATGTACCCCGGGCGGCCAGGCTGCCGCTGCGCGACAGGGAAGGCAATGTATTCCTCAATCTTCAAGATCGAGGGTGCATCCTTGTGGGCCACGTCGAAGACACTCTCCAGTTCCTCCTTGAAGACGGACTTCCTCTTGGTTTGGGCCATGGATTCCCTTATGACGCTTATTCTTGACTTGCTGGTATTCTTGCTTGATCTTTTCCAGCTTTGTTAAAATGTTGTCGGGACGCATCGTTGGAATCCTTGCATGTTCCCAGAACTGGAGAACTTCAAAGATGACATCCTTGAAGGCGTCATCGTAAGTAGCGCCATTGCTATGATGGAAGTGGACAACGGCCAGAACTTCCTAGCACGAATGAAGCTTTGCTCCCGTCAACGTAGGAGAAGGAGACGCTGAATATCCCCTCTTCGCACGTGTTACAGTCGCCATTGCCTATCTCAACCTTCAACAATCTGTGGATGAACACGACTGACTGACTGTCATAGGTACACACTGCACAACGCACTCTGAAATGGAATCAAGTCATTCAGGGTGGGATTGGACAAAAAATTACTGTTCAAGCATGTTCAGACCCGTTTATTTGTTCACTCTACGTACCCAATGACCCTGAGCCATAGGGGTGAAACTTTGACACCGTTGAGCGACCTCTAAATATTAACAGATTTGAAAAATATTTTGAGGATATTATTTAGGCATCTAGACGAACTCTTTTTTGAGGTAGGAACTCATTTTCAAAGAAAAAAGTTTTTTGAGGACCACCCTAATGCCACTGCCGTGATGATTACATCGTTCCGTTAACCACTTCATTTGAACGCGCTGCTATATTCCAGTGAACGACTGCTCAAACAAACTGCCTTTATCCACAACGATGAGCCATCATATATGCAATAACAACTTATATTTAGCTATATATAATATATAGAATGACAATAATGACATTTTAATCAAGAAACTTCGATACTTATCAAGCATTTTGCCGTAGCCGTTACTCTGAAGCGTCGAAAGTAGCTGAAGCGTCGTTCGTTATAGATATACTCGTGTCATTTGATGAAATTAGAACTTACAATATATCAATTATGTCTCACGAACTGACTCGTGCCATAACACTTTTAACGGGTGTCTATACTATTGGAACTATAAATTATATATAGGGATATATAATATATAGAATAACAAGTTATATATAATATATGGAATAAAGATAATCGAAGTAATGGTCCTGCTGGCTCTTACTTGGGCGCTCAGCCTATGTGATCCCCGACAGGTCTTATCTTATCAGTTGAGATAACGGCCCCCTGAGGAGGGAGGCTCTGTGATGCGTGATCATGTCTTCACATCGCGGTGATGTCTATGTCTGGTGAGAGGTTATGTCTGCATCGCAGTGATGTCAATGTCTGGTGAGAGGTTATGTCTGCATCGCGGTTATGTCTTCTGGTGAGAGGTTATGTCTGCATCGCAGTGATGTCTATGTCTGGTGTGAGATTATGTCTGCATCGCAGTTATGTTTATGTCTGGTGAGAGGTTATGTCTGCATCGCGATGATGTCTATGTCTGGTGAGAGGTTATGTCTGCATCGCGATGATGTCTATGTCTGATGAGAGGTTATGTCTGCATCGCGGTGATGTCTATGTCTGGTGAGAGGTTATGTCTGCATCGCGGTGATGTCTATGTCTGGTGAGAGGTTATGTCTGCATCACGGTGATGTCTATGTCTGGTGAGAGGTTATGTCTGCATCGCTGTGATGTCTATGTCTGGTGAGAGGTAATGTCTGCATCGCGGTGATGTCTATGTCTTGATATTAGCAGCAATTATTGACTTTATATTAGCAGCTATAATTGTCTGGAATTTAGCAGCTATTATTGACTTGATATTAGCAGCTATTATTGACATGTTATTAGCAACTATTATTGACATGGTATTCGCGGCTACTATTGACTTGATATTAGCATCTATTATTGACTTGATATTTGCAGCTATTATTGACTTGATATCAGCTAATATTAATATCACTTCACTTCTTAAGTCGCAAATTTACCAGGAATTCATAAGTAAAGAAAATAGCCAAAAAGTTCACCATTTCTTGTAAGAGAAAACGTTTCGGAGTCCAGCTCTATCATCAGTTCAAAACCTAGAACACAGGTACAAATAATTAGTATCCTAAAATTCACATTCAAACAATTCACCTAAACTTGAGGACAAATAAAGAAACAAATAAAAATGAGATAACATGTGGAGAAGGTACTATCTATTTACAATTTGTAAAGGATAGGAACTGAATGCGTCATTTAAAATAGGCTTCTGTTTGAAAATTTATAATGATTCTAAAATTTGTCGGTCAGAAACACCGGCTGTGAAGGCTAAAACTCTGAAATCACTATTGGACACCAGGAAGTTGCACTGTTCAGCATGAATACGTACGGCAGAATGAGGGGGATGCGCAAGTATTTTCCTGTTCTATAACTCCTGCCTCTATGCTCTGCAAGCCTAGTATAAAAATTGCGCGAAGTCATACCGACATACGCAGATGCGCACTACGCACAACTATATTGATAAACTAGGGGTGATCGCATAAGAACAGGGAGATGATCTTTGTACTCGAGAAACGAGCTAATTTTAAAATTGTTAACTAGCAGTACATGAAAATTTACATTCGGGAGGTATTTAGAGAATAGATCTTTCAATTCCTTTGCCATCGTCTTAGATGCGGGGCCAAAGTAAGGAAAAGAACAATTAACACTATTCCTATCGTCACGCTCGGGAACTACCTCAGCATATTGTTTAGACAAGAATTTTTTAATTTGAGTATATACCAATTGTGAAGGAAACCCATTCAGTGAAAAGATACTGCGCATATATTCAAATTCAGTGTGCATATTATGGAAAGTAGAGCAAATTTGGAAACCGCAGTTTAATAACGTTTGAATCCCATTCAATCTGTAACGAAAGGAACAGAAGCTAAAAAAGCTGGTGCTTAAGCCGGTAAACGTTGATTTTCGGTATACAGATGTCTGGAACGACCATCGGATTTTATGACCTTGCAGTCAAGAAAACATAAACTATTGTTCGATTCAATCTCCATAGTAAATTTGGTAGATTTGTGTTGGCGATTAAGATAATCAAAGAAATTGTCCCCATGAGAGGGATGTTTGAAAATTAAAAATGTATCATCTACATATCGGTTATAGAAAATTGGCTTAAAATCAGTAGGACAATAATTGGCCAGCCATGCAGCCTCGTGGTAACATATGAAAATATTAGCAAAGGTATGGCCGAGAGGAAGACCCATGCCTAGACTGTCAATTTGCCTATAAAACTTGCCAGCAAATACAAAAGCAGAGTGGAAAACTGATAATTCACGAAGAAATTTAAAAAAGTTGCGGTTCAAACCCATGACAAGTTCATTGACACCTTTAAACAAAGAATTGAGGCAAATATCAATAGTTTCAGAAAGGGGTATTTTAGTAAACATATTTTCTACATCAAATGAAGACATAGTCAAACCCTGAGCATTATTGAAACTCTTCAAGCGGTCCACAAACATGTAAGTATTGTCTACCGTATATTGATTGGTGTTAAGACAGCTCAAAATCGGAACCAGAAATTTAGCAAATTTCAAGCTAGGAGTATTGTAAGCAGCAAAAATTGGGCGAAATTGAAATTTTGAAGCGAAATCTGGTTTATGAATTTTGGCATGCCATACAAAATACCAGGACAACTATCACTGGCATGATTTTTGCGGCTATTATTGACTTGATATTGGCAGCTATTATTGACTTGATATTAGCAGCTATTATTGACTTGATATTAGCAGCTGTTATTGAATTGAAACATTTACATATGAAAAGAAGCAAAAAGAATTAGGTATTTGTGGCATATCACTATGCCATGTCAGGATTCTTTCTTGTCTTACCACCAGTCAATATACGGTAGACAATACTTATATGTTTGTGGACCGCTTGAAGAGTTTCAATAATGTTCAGGGTTTGACTATGCCTTCATTTGACGTAGAAAATTTGTTCACTAACAAACCCCTTTCTGAAACTATTGAAATTTGCCTTAATTCTTTGCTTAAAGGTGTCAATGAACTTGTCATGGGATTGAACCGCAACTATTTTAAATCTTTTCTTGAATTATCAGTTTTGAACTCTGTATTTTTATTTGCTGGCAAGTTTTATAGGCAAATTGACGGTCCAGGCATGGGTCTTCCTCTCGGCCACACCTTTGCTAATATTTTCATGTGTTACCACGATGCTACATGACTGGCCAATTGTCCTACTAATTTTAACCCAATTTTCTATAACCGATATGTCCCAGTTAAAATTTAGGGCAGGGAATAGAGCCGGCCGTCGCCGGCTGCAGAGCCCACGTAGAGACGCGAGAGAGCAGCGATAGAGCAGAAATGTCAGCTTTAGAGACGATATCGCCAGCCGCGTATCAGCGCTAATTAGCTTCTGAGTACCTGCCCAGGTGTGCTCTGTCCTGCCGTCACGCAGCCCTTACTGAGCACCGCCTGCTCAAACCTGCCCAACGCCTGCTCTGGGGCGGCTCTGGCAG
>NW_025937679.1:157103-158595 GCF_000764305.2 Hyalella azteca | reverse complement strand
ATCTACCATTATAGTACAAGTAACAATGTCAGACATGTAGCAGGAACATGTTTTCAGAGTACCATACACATACCTCGTGAGAAATCGAGTTGAAGAAACTCCCTGCCTGTAGGATTCGAACTCCGGTCTCCCACACGCGAAGCAGAGCCTCTACCGTTGAGCTATAGGAGAGGACTAGCCTCTAGAGTAATTTAAAAATATTTGACTGAAGTATTGCAAGTATTAATTTCATCGAATTACAGAAGTTAGTGCTACCACCGTGATGATTAGATGGTTCCATCAACAATTTTATTTGAACATGCTGCTACATTCAAATAAACAGCCACTGAAACAAACTCCGTTTATTCGTAACGAACTATGGTTCAGCTCAGAATAAAGGCTACGGAAAAATGCTTAATAAGCATTGAAGTTTCATAATGTGAACATTACACCAATTTTGACAGCTGTTTGATTCGAAATATTTTATAAAGAATATTCTTGCGTGAATTAAGAATTCATATCACTCGATTATTTTGAAATTTCCAGCGTGAATTACCTGCTCCACTTCGTGCCACTATTTTTCTCTTGCATAATCTTCAATCTTTTGCGTACAAAAGATACCAGGACCACTCTAGTAAGCGATAGAAAGACGAATTTTTATTCGTATCCCTCTGCGTAAAAATGATACTTTTTTGACGAAAAAATAACCCGGAAAGCACATATTTCAAGCAGGACATGGTAAAGATTAGTAGGAAGCAGGTCATAGTAAAGATTAGTAAGATTAGTACGATGCTCAACGCCGACTCCCGTAAACCCAACTCGTGTGAACGTGTGCTTACTCGACTGCTCGCTGTGCTTGCATGGGAGCCGCCGAGCCGCTGTGCTTTAAGCCCCTTTCACACAGGGCAGTATATAGTTATACGATGTATAACTAGTTATATATACGACGTATACGTATATACAACTATACGGCACACAAACTGCAGTGTCATATCGTACAGTTATACGATGTATAACTAGTTATATATACGATGTATACGTATATACAACTATACGGCACACAAACTGCAGTGTCATATCATATTGTTATACGATGTAAAACTAGTTATATATACAATGTATATATACAATTATACGATATATACTATATACTATACCATGTATGGTGTTTATGCAGGTGTTATACGATCTATACTATACAATGTATGTCTATACGATGTACCTATAACAAATGGATTTGTATTCCCCAAGGACTATGGATAATAAGGGAATATGGATGTATGGATGGGATGTGATGTATTCCCCATATAATTCCCATGTGGATGTGTTCCCCAAGACTCTATTTCCCCCGCGGGGGTCGGGAGGCTACGCACATCTTGTTAGGGGGGGCGAGGGAAGTGATGGTGGGGGCCACGGCCCCCCAGGACCCCTCATCCGCCCCCTCCACGTACAGCCATGGCGGGGGGGAGGGGGCAGCGGCCACGTGGGGGAGGAGGGGCCAGGGGGCGGGAGG
>NW_025937679.1:98642-155170 GCF_000764305.2 Hyalella azteca | reverse complement strand
CTGCTCAGTCAACACAATATATGTCTGCTCAGTTAACACAATATATGTCTGCTCAGTCAACACAATATATGCCTGCTCAGTCAACACAATATATGTCTGCTCTGTCAACACAATATATGTCTGCTCTGTCAACACAATATATGTCTGCTCAGTCAACACAATATATGTCTGCTCAGTTAACACAATATATGTCTGCCCAGTCAACACAATATATGTCTGCTCAGTTAACACAATATTGCCCTTGTATATAACCCGCTGCCTGCCACTATCCCTGGTCTCGAGTAACGCGGGCTGAGGGCATTTCCTTTATTGCTTACCGAGTTAATTCCTCTGAAGGGATAACAGAGCTGAATGAATTAGTAATGTAATTACTTCTATGACATTATCGAATGATGTGTGAACGGATTACTGCACAATCTAAACGTTTGATTTGATAAACGGGGATTGAGATACGGGGATTGAGATACGGGGATTGCGATACGGGGATTGAGATACGGGGATTGAAGTACGGGGATTGAGATACGGGGATTGAGATACGGGGATTGAGATACGGGGATTGAGGTACGGGGATTGAGATACGGGGATTGAGATATGGGGATTGAGATATGGGATTGAGATATGGGATTGAGATACGGGGATTGCGATACGGGGATTGAGATACGGGTATTGAGATACGGGGATTGAGATATGGGGATTGAGATACGGGGATTGAGGTACGGGGATTGAGATACGGGGATTGAGGTACGGGGATTGAGATACGGGGATTGAGATACGGGGATTGAGATACGGGGATTGAGATACGGGGATTGAGATACGGGGATTGAGATACGGGGATTAAGATACGGGGATTGAGGTACGGGGATTGAGATACGGAATTGAGATACGGGGATTGAGATATGGGGATTTATTTACGGGGATTGAGATACAGGGATTGGAATACGGGGATTGAGATAAGGGGATTGAAACACGTTGCAAAGTATCTTCTTGATTGAAGCAGTTCCGAAAAATTATGAACAGTAGTAACTTGGCGTGAGCGTCAAAGCTTAAAGACAGATTTAGTTTGCTATATTTATCAGGAGTGAAAATGTAGTCCTGCTCTCTGATGATCTTCATTCATGAAGAATAAGGACAATCTTACCCTGGTCAAAGGCAGCTACGTCGTGTGAGAGTATTTAGAAAACTAAGCCTGCGAAGTGGTCAGTATACGGGGAACGATGAGGTTAGAAACAGTTATAGCTGCGCTAAAAAAATACAATCGTCCGGTCACGAATCGGAAACTTTGTCCTTTATAGATCATTTATTTAGATAGTTCTAAATAAGGTACCAGACCAATTAGTGGCGATGAGAAAACCCTACGGAATGTGGTATGTTGATGGTATAATATGCCGACGAAGTGGACCTCTCTCGGATGAAGGGTTTACATTGGGAGCATGTGAATCCTGCATCATGCAGGGTCGAGTAATGACCATTATAGGTCCTCATTGCTGGTTTGTGCTTGGCCATCTCTCTTAACTATAATCCTAAATAGCTTTAACTTCAGCAGAAGGTAAAAGGCAGGATCATATGTTCGAGGCGACCATTACAATCTTAAGTCAATAAACCGTTATTACTTTACATGCAATATGTGCCGATGTATGACGTATTATTCGTTTTACCACGCATGAAATGTGACGATATAAGTCTTATAAACAATTTACCCTTGTATCTAATGTGAAACATCGATAAAGCCTGCTAACAATACTTCCATCCCTCGAATGCACATATTAAGGTTAATATGGCGATTAGGAACCTTAAAGAGTAAAAATAGGCATATGAGTTACCGAACGTTCATCTAGTTCAGTCCTCAAATACGGGTGTGCTGAAAAGCGAGATCCGATGGGGTTCAACTTAAAACCGGAGTTCAATTTAAAATTGAAGTTCAACTTAAAACCGGAGTTGAACTTCGCCGAACGTCCTCACGCCATCAAAGCGGCTTGCAGCTCATGCCATCAGAGCGGCTCGCAAGTAGAACAATAGTAAGTAGGAGGGTAAATACAATATAGTAAATAGGTTGGGGAATTACAATAGTAAGTAGGAAGGTAAATACAATAGTAAATTACAGTAATTAATATCAGTAATTAATTAATATTAGTTGAATTACAATAGTAAGTAGGAGGGCAAATACATTAGTAAGTAGGAGGGTAATTACAATTAATAGTAAGTAAGAGGGTAAACACAATAGTAAGCAGGAAAGTATATAAATAGTAAGTAGGAGGGCAAATATAATCGTAAGGAGTAGGTTAAATACTATAGATAGTAAAATCAAATTAAAACACGGGCGACTCAACGTCACCATGAGAACGTATCGAGCTGCAACAACTTACGGCTGCAAAGTACGTCGCGGCTGCACTGCAACGTCTAAAGTATGTCGCGGCTGCACGGCGACCTCCAAGGGACGTCGCGGCTTCACGAGACGTCGCAGTCGTTTAAGAAATCGCGACCCCAAGCCAGGCTCCGTCATCTCCCGGGCGTCGGCAGGCGCTCCTGGTGAGCGCTGGTCGCGATCAACGCTCCTGCGACACAACGCGGACGACAACTTTAAGCAACGCCTCCAGAACACATTAATAATAATCAGTGCACATCATCATCATCGCAGGTACAGTATTACCAACAACAGCCCAATATTTCAAAAATGAATTTCACGAGGAAGTGTCGAGGCCATGTGTTGAATTCATCCATACCATCGTCACCGTTAATATCGATTTCAACGTATCATTGAATTCAACATTCATCAGACCAACAGGTGTTAATAGGCAGGTGGTGTTAATAGCGGGCAAAATAAGCGAGGCTCCCCTATGGGAAGCACCGGTATCTGTACGTAATACGCTCAGCTGAGAACAGACACCGCAGTTATCCAAAGGAACCTCGAATATCGCGAAATGTTGACAGCCAATTTCGTTAATTTCGCTCAAAAAATTACTATAATATTGCCTCTAAGTCTAATATGACAGTTTTACTGTATTATTGCCCTGTTTGCTAACCTATCTATATCCTAGTATGTGACTGCCAGAATGTGGTTGAGGGACTCTTGTTGACTTATGAGGCGATGGACGTTGTAATTGGCAGCGAACATTTCCTGGACGGACTTGTGGTGAAACTCAAGGTGCTTGCACAGTTGCCCGGACAGTGGCTTGTGCATTTTCAGGACCGCTGATAAAACTATTTTGGGATCAAATTTATCGACCTACTTATGTTTGAGGAGAGGTAACACGACTTCTGAGACTGTAACGGTATTTTCGCGAAGCAACTTGAGCGCTTCAGCACCGATATAGGCGAACAGACTGGCAACTGCATGCCGTCTGTATCTGTGTAGTTCGTCTCTTAATTTCGACTTGAACAATTCATGTAGAAACTGAGCTTGTCAGGCGCTACGTCCCAGGGCGTCTGCCACGAGGATATTGCCTCGGTGATGTGCTTCTGCATCTCACAAAAATGGACCAAGTTAATTGGTTCAGTGAATTGACTTCTGGCATCTTCACTGAGCGACTTGAAGCTCTTTGTGATCTCCCCAGTCGGAGTGTAGTTACTGAAAGATCGACTAGGTCCTGAGGGACAGAATAAAATTCCAAAATTTTTCCGTATGAGCTCGAGCTTAGCCTTTATCAATTCATCGGATTGATGTTTATCCACAATCTTGGTCTTATTGTGCACTACATCGTTTCGGAAATTCTTGACGTCACGAATCACATCGAGCAACGTTTCAGCAGAACGCCTGTTTCCGTCATTGCAGGGTCGAGTAATGACCCTGTGCCCTCGTGCATTGCTAGTTTGCAGATTGGCTATCTCTTAATAAGGCTACCTCAAGTTGAATTTTGGCCTCACGTTAATTTTTTTCAACTGTTTTCGTGTATCTCTCATATTGACATGGAGCCAGTGTCGTCGTTATCAGTGAACAACTATCAATCTTATACTCGCATTGTCCAACATATACAGTTCTGCCTCAATTACATTCGAGGACTTTTGAAATATGGCCTCCGAAGTGCCTTGATCACTTATTAAAAAGAAGTAAAATTTCAGCAGTTTTGTTCCATAATTAAATAATTTAATTGGTGAACTGATACAATTGAATGAACTAAGTAACGGAAATTAAAATTAAGATAAATGTAGTAAAATGGAAAAGATTGAAATATAAAAATAACATACAAACGACACCATGCATATTCTCTGCTTACCGTGGCATTTCCTCTGCCGTGACTCCCAGGATGCAGTTGAGGGAGTCGTCGCCGGCTGAGATGCGCTGCACGACGTGGTCTGCAGCGACGATCTCTTGCACTGTCTTGTGCGGGAAGGCATAACTCTTGCACTCTCCCTTAAATAGAGGCTTTTGCTCCTTCAGTAAAACTGAAAGAACCATTTCCGGGTCGAATTTCCCAATAGCATCTATTTTTTCCTGGCACTTCTTCTTCAATCCAAGGAACTCCTCTCCTGAAAATGTTACGCTGTTGTCACGCAGCAACTCCAACGCCTCACAACCGATTACATCAAGCAGGTTGGCAATCAAGACGTCAGTTGCGTTGTAGTTCGAATCCGCCAATTTCGACAGGATGAGTTTTTTATACAAGCAAAGAACGGATGGCGCCACGTCCCCGGGCGTCTGCCACGAAGATATTGCCTCAGGGAAGTGCTTATACATCTCACAGAAATGAACCAAGTTAATTGGTTCAGTGAATTGATTTCTGACGTCTTCACTAAGCGACTCAAAGCTGTTCGTCATCTCCCCAGTCGGAGTGCCGTCACTCAAAGACTCTTCATACCGCCTCAGGAATTCAAGTTGGTCGGTAAGCTTCGTGAGAGGCAGGATCTCATACATAGTAGAGCTGACATCGTTCCGCAACAGCAGCGGTGCCAGCTTCTCCACGGCATGAGGGCGACTCGTGATCAACACACGGCAGTTAGCGCGCCATGTTTTCTCGATAATCTCGATAACGACTTTTCTGGAAGTTTCGTTGACTTCGTCGAAGCCATCGATGATGAATAAGACATCGAGGCGCAGGAGCGCCATGAGGACATTTTCTTTCAATAGTTCAATGCACAGGTCTTCGTAGTGCTGCTGGATGACGTCACTCAGGGTTGGTGTGGTGCGATTCCTGCACTCGAAGAAGATGAGTTGGTTAAACGACCTCAAGTAATCAGGAGGTGTTTGTTGCGTGTTGAAGAATTGCAACACAATGTTTTTGGTGAGGGTTGTCTTACCGGCACCGGCGACGCCCGTCACCACCATAACCTTCTCATGAGCCTTAAATATTTCGGTGTAGGAAACAGTTTTCCCTCCGCCAGTTTCTCGCACATTCACGTCGAGGGCGTGGAACACGGCCTGACGTTGCACCGTATTCTCGTTCCACGAAAGTTTTTCATATTCTAGCTTGGCCTTCCATAGAAGTCTTACGGCCTCTTTTCCGCTTAATTCCAACCTCGTGCACCAGTAATAAATGCTTTGGCTGTCCATTATTTTCACTTTTTCAATTTCGTTGTCAAGGTTTTGTACCTCGGCATCAATATCTGCCTGGGGAAGAGCATAGAACCTCCCCGCTTCCCGCACCAGCTCCACCAGCGCTGCGGTCAACTCAGTGAATTTCTGCGAGTCGACTGCGTTGTTTATGTCGTGCATGACGGTGTTGCGCAGCTCCTTGACGACGCGCAACTTGGCGAGCAGCGCTGCAGGATCCCTGGCGGTGCCCCCGTAGCGAAGATCAAAAAGTTCTTTGATGAGAAGGAAGAGCGGCGTGACATCTAGCGTGTCGGGATTATACGAAGTTTCTAATTTTTTTGATGAAAATCCCATTAGTTTTTTCCACTCTCCGTTGCTGTAAGCACTTCCACGCCTCCGTTCCATCAATTGCCTGTAGCTCTCGTTGCTTTGTTTGTCGTCACACTCCTTGTCTAGCGTGGACCGCATGACCCTGGGGCTCAAGTCCAAGTTACCGACAATATTGCGGTAAATTCTAATGATTGTGTCGTCCATAGTGACAGCTGGTGCAGCAGAAGCGGGGCCGGTAATATTACCTGTGCCGGCCATCTGGTAGGATCTGTTGAGCGAAGAAATCATTTGTGAATATAAATATGAAATTCATTCAAATATTAGCCATAGGCTCAGTTGTAATATTATTTCACACAAAACATTTCTCTGAATTTTAACTAATATTGGTTCTTTACGCAAGTAAATGACTTTTGGAATGCATATGAGCGATAAAGAGAAAATCTTATTAGGTACAAATATTTGAACTAATCACCCGGAAAATGGAATATTTAAAGAGAAATCCTCTGTATATTGGAATAATTGAACGCAAGTTTGGTCGAAAACGGAATATTTGTGCAAAGTTTTTGAGGAAAATAGATTACACTGACTCAAACATCTCACACTGCCCCAAACATCTCCCACTGACCCAAACATCTCACACTGACTCAAACATCTCACACTGCCCCAAACATCTCACACTGACTCGAACATCTCACACTGCCCCAAAAATTTCACACTGAGTGCAAGAAGAAAATTTAACCATGTTTGGTTTTGCATTCCCGAAAGCAATGTTTCGGAGACGAGTGAGAGAGTGGCTGCTCAAGCAACGTTTATGACTGATTGATGTGCCAAGGCACTTAACGTCGTTGTGGAAATATCGGCACGCAAGAAGCGGCGATCGAAAGACGCTACCACCTGTAGACCGCTGCTGGAGACTGTACAGAATACAGCTCAGGTCTGGCATGTGCATAAGGCTGCGATAAAACTAATTAAATTCCCAAAATTTAATTCAGTCTTTGTTAAGAAGGATTCTACCACTTTAGAGAGAGCGGATTTCCACCGGGAATGGCAGGAAAGAAACAGGCAAAGAGAGGAAGAAAATTAAACAGTGGTCCAGGGTCAAAACGCCAACATGGAATCAACTGCAGTTGCTCAACCACAAGAGTCAATAAATATGTGAATGAGATAAGTTACGTACATAGAAATAAATAGAACTAGTGGTATTTTTAGAAATCCCAGCTCACGACAGAATACTTTAACAAGTCTTTAAACGAACTCTGGCTCTGTTTTGAACAAAAGAAGTGAGCTTCTATCGGTGATGGAGAGCAAGTGTCCAGACATTATTTGTGTTATGGAAACACTGCTTAAAATTCACGATGGGAATATTGTACCAGTTGAATTTCAGTCGCCAGGTTATGATTGTTTTCACAACAAAGATGTAGAGCAGTGCTAGAGGTATAGCGTTATTGGTCAAAATCCATTATAGGGCTCAGCATGTGAAGTTGACTAAAGAGCACCAATCAGATAGAGAATCAGTGTGGTGCGAACTTTCTCTAAATTAAGGCAAAGATAGGCGTCCTGTATGGATCACCAAACAGTTCCTCTGATAACGATAACGTACTAAACAGTCTTTTACCAGGCATGACATTCCGTAGGTTGCACACATTGATCTTTGGTGATTTCAATCATTCAGAACACGACTAGACAGAAGGATCCTGTACAGGGGTTGGAAATCACCCAGCATCTTTGTTCATGGAGTCTGTGAGAGACTCCTTCTTAGTCCAGCACGTTACCAAGCCAACCCATTATAGGAATAAACAGACTCCCAATATTCTAGACCTGGTGTTTACTAGTGATGAATCAATATTAGCTGAGCTTCATCACGAGGCTCCATTAGGCAAAAACCTTCACCAATTCTTGTTTTTCAGTATTAAGTGCTGTACAGAATAGATGCCTCGGAAGCGTGAAGGTTTGAATTTTGCGAAAGGCGACTATAATAAACTCTGTGAGGCAGTGAATGCAGTGAATATTTCAAACTGTATTAAAGACATGAATGTGGCTGAGTCATGGTCATTTCTCAAGGACACGATTATGTCTGCAGTTGATGCGTGTGTACCTAAAATTGAAATTCCACTGCCAACAAAACTCAATGGATGAACAGTATAGTTCTACCTAAGCTGAAAACCACGAAGGAAGCCTAACAGCGTTATTACAGACTCGTAGCGATGCAGATTATAACCTATACGCATGAGCTCGAAATCAATCTAAAGAAAGCTGTCGCACCGCAATAAAAATCTCCGATGAAAATATTGCCAAAAATGCAAAAAAGAACCCGAAAGCCTTCTTGTACGCTAGCTTGAAGTATTAGGCAATGGACGGTTTTTCTAATTTGACAGTAAATCAACGAAAGATATCCTCTGAAGAGGGCAAGGCTAACGTTCTTAATCAGTTTTGTAGTAGCGTATTCACAGACGAGGACTTGAATGGTATTCCAACTATTGAGGAGCGCCCAGTCGGCTCTAAAATTAACAAGTTTTGAAGCACAAGAAAAAGAGATTCTCAAACTCCTGGTCGCTCTAAATCCTAACAAGTCATATGGACCATACGGCTTCTACCCCAGATTACTCAAAGAGTTAGCAACCGTCCTAGCCGGCCAATTGACGTCATTTTTTCAAAAAACTTTGAACGAAAGGATCTGGTCGGCCGACTGGAAAGAAGCTCATGTGACACCAGTGTTCAAAAAGGTGACAAAAACTACCCGGTCAAGTATCGTCCAGTTAGTTTGACAGGGTTTTGAAAGTGTCGTTTTCAAGGTAATGGAATCTGTTGTGAGGGATCGATTGATAGATCATTTGACTGCTAATAATCTCCTATCAGACTGCCAATATGGCTTTATTGCCGGCAGATCCTGCACCAGTAACCTCTTGTCGACTTTGAATGAATGGACCCGCCTGTGCCTGCTGGACGAAAGGGAGCCAGTGGATGCAGTGTACCTCAATTTTGCCAAGGCCTTCGACAGTGTTCCACATGAGCTGCTGTTGCGTAAAATGAAGTCTTTGGGATTTGAGAGTAATGTACTCAAATGGATTAAAGATTTTCCAGTAGGGAGACGACAACGTGTCAGTATTGATGGGACCGTTTCAGACTGAGCTTCAGTGCGCAGCGGCGTTCCGCAAGGATGCGCTCTCGGGCCTATTTTATTTGTTGCGTTTATAAACGATCTGCCAGAAGCTGTGTCCAGCGTGTGCTCGATGTATGCTGGCGACACAAAAGTCTATAATACAGTGAATAATACGTCGCAAAAAGTAAAGTAGCAAGGTAATCTTGACATGTTAGTTGAATGGTCTGATACGTGGCAGCTGCGTTTTAATGCTGACGTGTGTAAACTAATCCACTTTGGCAAGAACAATGAACAGCAAGATTACAGTATGAGAAGACATGATTGGAACGGGAGAGTGATGATGTCGAATTCAAAAGTGGAAGAAGATTTAGGAGTTTATGTCGACAATGAGTTAAAATTTTCTAAGCATATTGAAGCTCAAGCTAATAAAGCCAATAAATGATTTGGACTGATCAGACGCTCTTACGAGTACCTAGAGGCAGAAGCGATGAAGCTGTTTTTTGTAGCTGTCGTGCGTCCGAACCTAGAGTTTGGAAACGCAATGTGGTCACAAAAACTAGAAAAGGACAAAAATTTCGTCGAAAGTTTTCAAAGACGTGCAACAAGGATAATTCCGGGATTAAATGGCAAATTTTATGAAGAAAGAATAAAGATTATGAAGCTTTTAATCCTCTGTTATCGATGTCTGCGTGGTGACCTCATTGGAGTATACAAATATATCAACGGTTTAAACAAGGCCCCAGAAGGAGTTCTAGAATTTGAAACAAGAATCAACGCCAGGGGCCACAGCTATAAACTAAAAACTGCGTTGTAACACATCCATGCGACAACATTTCTTCTTGCTTCGAGTCACCGACATGTGGAACAGCCCCCCTGATGGCATCTTTGACGCTCCAAGTATGAACGCCTTCAAAAACAGACTAGACAAAGCCATGCAGGAGCAAATGTTCAGTCTTAAAATGCCTAGCACCTTACAAACCTTGCAATAAGTCCAGCAGCTATCGCAAACAATCGTCAGTTATGGAGAGATCGGTTTCAAAAGGCCGGATCTCCTGTAAATCAAGTCACAAAAAGTAAAGGAATCGGCAATAGGCCATGAGCCTGCTTCTTCAGTGCCGATACTTCTATTCTATCTCCCCATGACCCATGCATCTCACGCTGACCCAAACATCTTAGGGAACGTTGGCAGTCGACACAACCGCTGTCGCGGTTGTTGAAGCGAGGCATGCGTGTCGCCTCGCGGAGAACTGGATGAGACTGGAACTTACGCGAGGCATGCGTGTTGTATCCGCGATACGAGACTGGAACTTACGTGAGGCATGCGTGTTGTATCCGCGATACGAGACTGGAACTTACGTTAGGTGTGCGTGCTGTATCCACGATACGAGACTGGAACTTATAACGACAAATGATGGAGACTCATAAACTACATTGCGTACAAAATTACCGTTCATTATCGAAACAGTGAATAACGATGAAAATATTGAAATTCCAATCTTCAATTGAGTGACGCGATTTAAGCACTTTGATTGCGGCATGTTGCGGCCGCTTTGTTGAATGGCGAGCGCGGCCTGACCTTCTGCAGCGCCAGCGCTCTGTGGTACAGTCCAGCCAGTTGCTCACGACTGGCTGTTGTGTGATACTCACGACTGCAGCAGCTAGTTAGGCAGCGCAACAGCCCTGATCCTGACCCCACTTCATGCACACGTTAACTCTGCTGATCCTTGCGGTGGATGAACTGCTCACCCACGGAGACGAGCAGCACGTGGCGGAGGCTGGATTACATGGCCAGACATTTCATGTGTTTTCTCTAAAAGAGGCTCACCGTCTTTGCACAAACCATTACTTATGTGTAATGTGCAATTTTATATTCTATGCGTCACATGACCTTGAAGTTTTTAGAGTTTTAGCACTCATATTTTATCAATACTGGAAATTAAGTCTTTATAACTGGTGTACACACGCATGCACTATTAAAGAAGTTACGTAGGAGAAATCAGGAAATAAATCATCAATCAATTCATGATTTTTCTTATATGATTCATCAATTCATTCCCTATCGAAACTTTTATTCCTGTCAGCCGCTGGCACAAGGACGCCCCAAATTCTTGTTACGGTGTAAATTAGAAGCTCTATGTCCGCTTTAGGTTCCGGTTGCCGGAGCGAAATAAGCGCCGAAATGGAATCTTGTGAAATTACCCGTCGAGCTTGGGGCGATCGTGGGGCTGTCTCTTATACNTATTTGGCGGCTAAATAGAAGAGGCGGCCATTTCGCATCTGATTCATCTCTAATCCGAGAGTCGCAACCGAAATCGGAAGGATAGCCGCGCGTAAATTTTGACAGGGTTGCTGTTATTTCAAATCATGTGCCTCAAAAATTTCAATAACTTCGCAAATGAATAAACTAGTTTGCTGGCACGAGTTCACCGGAAGACCACGCGTCAGGAGCCTCTTGCTCTGCTATCTCGGATGACGGACACGCGGCGCTGATAACGGCACGGCAAGGCTAGGGCGAATCAATGACATCAAGAAAGAGGGAGAGAAATTCTATATTTGAAGAAATTCTTTAGGCGAGAACGCAGGAAATTACTGGAGTCCCTCAGCCCCATCGCTCTTGTAGAACTTGAACGAATAAAACAAACGACGAAAAAGAGTAACGCACCATTACCTTAAGTAACATTTAAATAACTAAAGCTATTTAGTATGCGTAGATTTGCCCTCGATTTCTCTTAAGGCAAGTATAACTTCCGTGCATCATTGAACGAAAAAATTTCCGAATAAATTCAGCACTTTCTTTCTGTTCAAGAAACACTACTTCAATTCGTTGTCAAAGAATTATTAATTGTGCACGAGTTATTTCGAGCACGAGTTGCTTTATGTATACCCTAAGAAAAAAATCTCTAGGGGTAAGTTCTGGGCTTTATGGTGGCACACTGCTTTTCATGCACATACATTTGTTAGAGAAATTATTCGCTGTCCAAACCCTTTTGTAATCAGGCTGTAACACAATTTGTCGTCTGTAATAAGTATTTAAAACTTCTGAATGGTTATTTGCTTAGTATTGTAATCCTTCAAACAGCGCCTAAAATGCAACTGGCAGAAGAGCAAAGAATTTTCATCGTATTAGAATATGAAACAAAACGTGAACAAGTTAGGACCTCATTTAGTGAAATATTCCAGGAAAGGGAATAAATTACATAGAAAAATTTCACTCCTCAGGTCCTGCATGATACAGCTTGAAGTTTTTTAATGTTACCTAAAATCTCCAGTCCTAATCTCAGCCACAGTCCAGCTAAAAATTCTGAAGAAACCGAAGCGCATCTCTGAAATTATATACAGGTAAACGACTGCGGTAACCTTCCCTTTGGAGTGTGAAATGAGGAACCAACATCTGCATTGAATGAGGAACCAACATCCGCATTAAATGATGATCCAATATTAAATGATGATCCTGAGGAACCAACATCTGCATTAAATGAGAAACCGACATTTGCATTAAATGATGAACCAACATCTGCATTGAATGAGGAACCAATATCCGCATTAAATGATGATCCAATATTAAATGATGATCCTGAGGAACCAACATCTGCATTAAAGAGGAACCATCATCTGCATTATGAATGAGCAATTGTATGCTAAAGAAAGACCCGTGCAAACCCGATTTTTTCATCTCCCTTCAGAGGATGAAAAAAGGTTGCACGGGTCTTTCGTTCAAAAGACCCGTGCAAACCCGTCCAAGTTCATACTCGCTTCAAAATCCGCAGGAAAAATGATTTGTCGTATTTTCCATTTAACTCATGAATACCAATTTAAAAATTAAATTTTCGGACGTTGTCTAATATTTTCCTACCATGCAGTTTTGCGAAGCCTCGCTATTCTCTCACTAAGAATAAATTTTTAGGTCCAGGTAATATCCCGACACGATATGTATCCTTGATACGCTCCTCAACAACCCCAATATATTTGTGATGCTTGGTAAACGTCGTATCAATCAACATTAGGTAAACATTTAGCTACCAACAGTGATATCTCGATGAAGGTAACTAAAGCGGTTAAACATAAAAATGATAACATCACAAGTCTCCACAACGAAAAAATTTTACACACAAATGCACTTACGTCCACGATATTGCAATATTTCAGGTACTTACGAGTACGATGAAGCAGCTATGAAGTGTTCCCAGTCACTGTACACTTATGACTGTTATTTATAATCACCAAGTTCACACACCAAGAAACACTTAGGACAGCTATATATGTAGTCACCAGTTTCACACACCAAGATATATCAGCTAACACTTCACAGTGCCAAGAAAACCTCACTGTGAGGACACTTTTTGATGCATGCAAGTTTGTGATGGTGCGGCGAAGCACAAAACGACGCAGATAACGGCTATTAGGACAGCAGATAACGGCGCATGCCGGCGTCGGCACCTAAACCTCCGACCTCAGGACCTCGCTTGATTATCAAGTTGAAAATTTGATTAATTACACGAACGAAAATCGATTTGGTGCCGGGTAATTTGATCTAAGGAAATTATTACAATCGATTTCACCGATTTATTTTGTCCAAAAAAATTATCTTTACGTGAAGCTACAAGGATGAATATCCCAGCCGCTGAATCATGCGTGTTGTATCCGCGATACGAGACAGCAATTTACGATCGGTGTAACGTCCCACCATATTTATTGGGAAATGTCAGTAAATATCTAAACAAAGTAAAGATTTAATGTCCAAAAGTCACTTCAGCCTCTCCATTATTGCTTATGCCTTCTTTGTATTGTCGCTGATCGTTCAAAATTGTCCCAGTTACACAATCAACCTCCTGTAACCATTCGTTGTTGTCCTACACTTATCGCTTGACCTTAGATTTAGACGAACGGCGGTTTTAGGGGGGGGGTTGCAAGGGATAAACCAAATAAATGTGTTTTAGGGCAAATGAGAGTTTCATCAACTTCATAGAGTTTCATCAACTTCAGACAGTTTTATCAGACAGTTTCATCAACTTCAGACGCAGTTCAGACAGTTTTACACCGACCACAGTTACTCAGACCACCAGTGCGACAGCTTCGGTTGGGGAGACTTCCATGTCACTGCTACACTCTCTAGTAGCCTCATCTGTGCTATCACTTGAAATTTCACGCGGCATGACAACACGGGAAAACATTTGTACGATGAGTCTAGGCAAGAACGATGAAATCTTTCGTTCAAAGCGTAATCGTCTCGGGGAAACTCCGTTGCAATGTCCAGTAAGATGAGTACGTATTAGTGGCCCAATGAAGAAGATCACTGCAGATCACCAATCACAGACGTGAAATCAGCCTTTACCTATGCATGAGCGAGTTTTGATAGTACGGCCCCTGATCTGACGGCAAGAGCGGTTCAATTGCAGTATGCTAGAAAGGTTCTGCACAAATCGGAATTTTTGCCTGCGAGTCAGGTTAGATGCGTTCGCATTTATCTCATGATGCCACAAAGCTACGAATATCCAGTTGGAAACCTGGCCAAAAGAAAACTCCGGGGTCACAATATTTCGTTTTACAAGCAGAGAAACGACCAGTTAAGTGAGATTCATCAGCTGATAAAAGGGCCACTTTACGGTAGAATATAGAAAGCACTTTTCCGAATAGATTTTGATTCTTAGCAATCATTAAATATCTTAGTTATGCCACACATGCATTTCTTTCGAATTACGTACATATACGCGCCAGTGAGTGAAAACAATTTCAAGACTATAGTTCCGGCGACAAATAAAGCGAGCCTATGCCAGTAATTAATAGATATCCCACAGCTAACAAAATTGAGATTGCTAAGAAATGTGGCTTGATCTCAAGCGTTAACTCCAGAAGAAGCGATGCAGACAATAACCCGTACGTATAAAGGTTTGTAAAGAGTGTAGCAGTGATACGGTAGCCTCCCCACCCGAACATGTGGCGCTGGCGGCCAGAGTAACAGTGGCCGGTGAGAAGCTGTTGTCTGGAGACTATATAACAGCGAAACTGATTAACCCTAAAGAATGTGTTAGTGTTGCATAAATTAATCTAAACATTTTAATACTCATTTTAAATATTTTAAATGTCAGACACCAGTCAATCAAAGCATTTCAGATGCCTGCATGGCATGCGAAATGATGCGGATCAAGAAAAAATCGCCTCATGCAACTCTGATTCTATGTGCCAAGCTCCACAAAACAGCCTCGGTCCTTACCATACGTTATAATATGGAATTAGGAGCATAATTTTAATTGCAACAATTATTAAACTTTCATCCACCTATTCTAGGAACAGTGAAACGCTCTCAACTTGCTGCGATGCAGACCTACTGCTATATGTCCTTAACATTTGTTCATTCGAATTCATGCGGGTGTTCACGCTGTTCCAGCAGCAGTTATACTGCATGGAGCAGTGGTCAAGAGCGAATAGAAAATGTATGATGTATATGTACAGTCATCTTCTCCAGCAGTCATCTTCTGACGCTCGTCTTGTGCAGCAGCTTGAAGGCGATGAGTAGTGCCGTGCTGTGCAATGTAGTGTCTTGAGCCGTGACCACCATGACTGGAGATTTGGTGGCAGTGATATGAGAATGGTTAGAATAGAATAGAATAGAATAAAATAGAATAGGATAGAATAGAAGTGTCGGCTTTGAAGAAATAGGCCCATGGCCTGTTGCCGATTCTTGAACTTTTCTTGACTTGATTCACAAGGGATCCGGCCTTTGGAACCCGATCTTTCCATAGCTGACGATTGATTGATTGAGGGAGTGCAAGGAAGATTGATATCATATGCGTATTTTGGCATTATGAATCTTCAGATATGGAATTAGCTGATATCGTAAGATATTTATCCAAATTATTTAACGATTAAAATTTTTATAGCCATGAGGTTGCATAATGATTTACTGCAAACACACGATGCCATGCAGCCTCCGAGGAACAAGTTCCAAACACTTTCACGTAGATTTAGCTCCTTGTTGCACAATATCGTGAAAACCTCTAAATGAATGGAAAATTTGTCGATAAATGACACAGTAAGTATAAAATAACAAGGTAAATATTGCAACTGTGAGGTAAAACTACTACCAAATGAACAACGAATGGGATCGTACAAGATTGGTATTCCTGAGCTCCCGTGTACCCTGCAGTCGTCAGTTCGCCGGTCAATCGGTCAGCAGCTAATGTTGAGAATGTGACGAAACGCTTCAAGTGACTTACATTCAGTTATATTCGGGTTATCAATTTTATCATCTAAGGTAAGACGCAGTCTGAACGTCCGAGTTCACTATTACGCGACACAGTTTGGCCTCGAATAAAAGTTTAGCCTCGTATTTAGCCTCACTTTTCGATCAAACTTGATGAATTCGATTGCGTTCCAAGGAAATAATGAACGGATTTTATGGCGCCAGGCTTCATATACACAAACTTCTATGAATATAATTAGATTTGCAATACTTCTTGTCTGCCATTTACGATGAATGCAGTGAAGCAAATAGCCAAAGTTTCTTCTGCCGAGACACGCCATGAAGCCCTCAAGGCCACCGCGTTATCTGAAGTTGTTCCTGATAGCCGCGACTGATAGCGACCGCGCGGTGCCGTGACTGCACCAGAGAGAGCAGCATATTCTGTTGCATGACCTAATGATACATTATCATATTATTATATCAAAGCTCAATGTCAAATACCTAAGATTTTAGAAGTTTGAAGGCAAGTAACTGAATAATTATATTAGTTACTATATTAATATTTAGTATGTTGTATTTATATCCACAATATAGGTACCGTCGTGCGCCAGAGAACGGCTCCTCAGCATTACGCTTATTTTCATGAGTGATCTTTATGTTATAAAAGCTACACGACACTGCACCGTGTACGCAGTGATGAAACTGTACTGTGTACGCAGTGATGCCACTTTACCGCAGTGTACCATAATAATGTCACTACACTGCACTTCACTGCACCGCACCGACCGCAGCTCACGGCACTACATTGCACAGCCCGGCACTACATTGCACAGCACGGCACTACATTGCACAGCACGGCACTAAATTGCACAGCACGACACTACTTTGCACAGAAAGACACTACATTGCACAGCACGGCACTACATTGCACAGCACGGCACTACATTGCACAGCACGGCACTACATTGCACAGCACGATACTACATTGCACAGCACGGCACTACATTGTACAGCACGGCACTGCTCATCGCCATCAAGCTGCTGCGCCAGACGAGCGTCAGAAGATGCGCTGATAACCGAGATAAGAGGCGGCAGATAGCGCCCCCCCCCCGCCCCGCCGGGTGGTGAGATGGCAAGTAACCTGCCATCAGTTACCATGTCTTCGCGTTATTTATTTCCAATAAGTATTGAGTAAATTGCAATCCTGACGCATGAAGCTCATTAACAATTGTTTATGCTCAGCTGTCAGTATTTATTACAGCTAGAACAATTTTTTATAGCTATTACAATTGTTCAGCTATTACAATTGTTATTACTACAGTTATTACAATTGTTATTGCTCCAGCTATTACAATTGTATAGCTATCACAATTGTATACTCGGCTATTAGTATTTACAACAGCCAAAAGCTCATGGTCAAAGTTTTTTTTAATCATATGAGAGCAGAAATACGAATAGACTCCTGCAACGACGAGAATCGAAAGCGGGTGTTTGAATTTAAAGCAAATGCTGTTACCTGCAGGGCTGCTGTGCCTAATCTCTCGTTGCCTAATTGTGATGACTACGGCACATAAAAAAATTCCTATTCCAACTTAAATAGAAAGATCGGCCGGCGAGTACCATGCAGTGGAGGCACCTTAGCAACCCGATTGTGTTTAGTGTCATATATTAATGGGAAGCCCTGTATTTATCATATATTTCTTTAGATTTTTTGTAAGCCACGCAAAGGGCTGCTGAGGCGCGGATCCAGGATACTTATCGTACCGGGATATTGTATATAGGGGCTGTTGGGGCGCGTATCCAGGATACTTATCGTGTCGGGATATTGTATATAGGGGCTGTTGGGGCGCGTATCCAGGATACTTTTCGTGTCGGGATATTGTATATAGGGGCTGTTGGGGCGCGTATCCAGGATACTTTTCGTGTCGGGATATTGTATATAGGGGCTGTTGGGGCGCGTATCCAGGATACTTATCGTGTCGGGATGTGGCCTGGACCTGAAAATTTATTCATCGTTAAAGAATATGAAAGGATTGGAGAAAAGGGAGCAAATTAAGGAACGGAGGAGACGGAGGAGAAGATTGGAGGAAAGTGAAGAAAGTGTTGAAGGAAAGTGAGGAAAGAAAATGATTGGAGATAAGCAGGAAAGGTTTGGAAACGGCAGTACAAAAAATCGTTATTTGATATCATGAATTATATTCCTAAATTAATATATTTTAATATCATATCCATATATTTCCATCATGTGCTGCTCTATTCAGAATAGTTTATTAATGAAGAGTTTTTGTCCAGATTTCAAATTTTTTACCACGGTCAATGATATGGAGAGGAGCGAGCTGATTTACTTTTTGGATGCTTTATAAAACATTTATTCCAATGGTTTGAACTTAAACAAGGTTTCCAGAGTAATTGGGCTAACTCATCAGCTGATTTGTTTAGCACTCATTTCTAAGTTGAAATTTATAGATTGTTCAAGATTGTTGCAGAGAAAATAAATTGGCTCAACAAGTCCCAGAACAACGCGCCCTTCATTCTATCAGCTAATCGCGGCCTTGAAGATAACAGCGCGCTGTGCAGTGCAGGGGCCATGCTGCGGCTCAGATCGCTGGTGTTCTAAATTCACGGCATATTGCATTCAATTTATCTAGAGATGAATGCTTCAATTAAATGCATTCATTTCCTATATAGACAGACTTCATCTCGTTTCCATGCCCATATTGACGAGTCAGTATTTAAATCAAGGCTCGTTTGTATGCCCACATCACTCGACGGCTTCGCTTGTTGACCGCGGCGGTAAAATCCTACTTCGCCGCCACTGAACTTTGCCACAATTCTGTTCTTCCTGTAAATTAAACGCAAATAAATATTGCAATTGTTACCGGTGCGCCGCTTTCGCAATAGCCGTCTAATCGCATGCTGCTTCTATTATTAAATAAATAATATTTTCAGTTTTCTGCTCCCCTCTTAATTCACCTAACTTGAGGAGCGCTCTTCATTACTGTTCATTGTATTCTTCAATTATCATACATTAACTACTATAATTTCCGTACATTCTTTCCTCCTATTGCCGTGTATTCCATCCTCTCCTAACTCTCCTGCAGATCCAATCTAAAACACGTGAGTGCACCCTAAAATTGCCTCACATTTTCTGAGCGGTTCCATAGAAAATATTCACTCCCGATTAGCAGCGTAGACTAAATAAAGTCGAGAATCAGTCGCCTGATCCTGGCAAGGCTTCCTAATGTCATCGGACGAGCTTGGCTGGCGAAATCCAAATAAAACGCAAAGTAAATTCACCCTATACAATATTCATCGAAAATGTTTTGCAGACCAGTTCCATTGTCAGTTCAAATATTTGTCAACGTTTTCGGTTAATAACTAATGTAAGGTGAATTTGCTTGGTGTTTTGTTTGATCTTAAATTCTCGGCGACCTTGCAATGTAAGCAGACTAATTCTACAACACTTTGCAGGTTACTATGGGAATCATTCACTCAGTGAGTTAGTATAGTATAGTAGTAGTATAGTATCTTCGGCATTGAAGAATAGGCCTGAATAGGCCTGTCGCCGATTCTTTTCTTGACTAGATCACAGATCTAAAAGACTGGCCTTTTGTTAAAATCTTTTCAACGAACGGTAGGTTTAAAATCGTTTCTAGGTTTCAGTTGTTCCGTAGGATACGAGGCATTTCAAGACTAAACATTACATTCATTAATTTTTTATATGAAGCAGATATATCAAGTTAAAACAGAGACTCGCTTTCTTGGGTCATATTGCTAAAACTGTGACCCACTTTAATGGGTCATATTGTTACAACCGTGACCCACTTTAATGGGTCACATTGTTACAACCGTGACCCACTTTAATGGGCCATATTGCTAAAACTGTGACCCACTTTAATGGGTCATATTGTTACAACCGTGACCCACTTTAATGGGTCATATTGTTACAACCGTGACCCACTTTAATGGGCCATATTGCTAAAACTGTGACCCACTTTAATGGGTCATATTGTTACAACCGTGACCCACTTTAATGGGTCATATTGTTACAACCGTGACCCACTTTAATGGGCCATATTGCTAAAACTGTGACCCACTTTAATGGGTCATATTGTTACAACCGTGACCCACTTTAATGGGTCATATTGTTACAACCGTGACCCACTTTAATGGGCCATATTGCTAAAACTGTGACCCACTTTAATGGGTCATATTGTTACAACCGTGACCCACTTTAATGGGTCATATTGTTACAACCGTGTCCCAATTTCTCACCCTCAGCACGAGCAGCGAGCGGACGTTGCACTGATACGCCCTTTTGCTGGGCCAAACTGAGTCAGGATGACCCAAACAAGGGCAAAAGTGCATCGCTATTTGGACAGTACTAATCATCATTTGGACAGCATTAATCATTAGTGCAGGACTCGCCATCGACGCGGCGCTAGACGCAGTTGTTGCGCTACTGTTCATCACTGCCGCAGTCACGCAGTTGCGCTACTGTTCATTACTGCCGCAGTCACGCAGTTGTTGCGCTACTGTTCATTACTGCCACAGTCACGCAGTTGTTGCGCTACTGTTCATTACTGCCGCAGTCACGCAGTTGTTGCGCTACTGTTCATTACTGCCGCAGTCACGCAGTTGTTGCGCTACTGTTCATTACTGCCGCAGTCACGCAGAACTGATCTGCATGAAGTTTAAAACTTAGGTATAGTTCGTCAGAAGTCCTTCCTTCATGCAATCGTCAATCAAACTTGCATAAAGTAGCTTTAAAACATTTTTTATCAAAAGCAATGCGTCAATCTGGGAGTCTAGCAATTTTTCGTTGTTTCGTTTTCGATTAAAACGTACAACAAAATTGTTGCGCAGCAGCCCAGCGCATGTCTCCATTATGAACGGATCTCAATGAAATTTAAAACATAAGAACCTAAAGCAATTAAAACTTAAACTAAGAGCAATGCGCCCGTTAGTAATTCTCGAAGTTTATACGTTACTTTATTTTTGATTGAAACGAAACTTCCGTTAACTTGAGATAGGTCAGATTGTGTTATGTCTGCTTAAGAAAGGTTAGGTTAGTCGTTAGTGATACGATACGTTTTTTCATTACAACTTAATAAAAAATCGCCCAACTTAACCAATCCTAACTTAACTCATCTTAAGTTAACCAAACCTAATCTTTTAGAAATTACGTTTCAATAAAAGACAAAACAATTGAAAATTTTATGAAAATCAATAGACCGGCGCATTTCTATTAAAATAATTTGTTTAACTAAGAGCAGTAAACCTACTTACCTGAACAGCTGAACTGATCTTCTTCAGCATTTGAACTGATCTTCGTAGTTCTGCATCAGCTTCAGCCAGCGACGCTTTAATTTGTGCAGCCTGCTTAGCGTCCATTGTAATTCTACAGAATAAATATTCATTATGAATGTTTAGCTATTTTTGCCGCCACAAAGTCAAATAATGCATTTAAAGTATAAAATCAGTTCCAATAAAGTAAAACTAAACATTATTATCATGTCTGAATTGCTTACGTTATTGTTGCTGTTGCGGTATACAATCATAATCCAGGGAATTTGAGGAGCTCACGCCACACAACCTCACGTCACCAGCACCCAGGCGTCACTAAGCGGGTTCGCGCAACTTCGCGGCGACGCGGACTCGCGGGAGACTCGGAGACTCCGATTCCGAACGTTTTCCTTTAAGAGGCCGGTGGAGCGGCCGCCAGGCGCGTTAATCCCTATGAGGGTTCTTAACAATGAAGGCAACCAATAACTCTCCTCCTAAATAAGATACAAGTCTGACATTTGGAATGGTGATCTGGCTAATTTTTTTCAATTAACGGAAAGTAAGATATATTATGTAAACTATATATTATCACTTTCATCACGAACAAAAATTTTAAACCATATGAAGATTGTAAAATGAGCGAATTTTTCTAGCGCGACAACATTTTCTAACATTTTCGCGACACAAGTTAATTTAACTATCTATTCTTCATTGACCTCTACACAAAGCATTTCTGAATCATTCTTTTAGCATTAGATATTAGTCGACATTATTAGTGGTAAGTGAAAATTCCGTAGATTTAAGCAAGGCCTGACCCGGCCATTGTCGTACTGGGTGTAGGTGCAGCCTACGCTGTGGCAATAAATCTTCTGTGGTTCTTCACTTCGCAGTTCTTTTCTATCAGCTTTCAAAGCCCTTGTCTGAAGCTGCGGAGTCTTTTAAAGGGTCTAAACTAACAATGCATGTTTCCATGCATCGTCAATAATATGAAAATGTTGTTAAGAGATCGTAAATGAGCATCATGCGTTAGGATGATTACGAAGAGTTTATCGAAATAATGTTTTAAAATGTGAAGAGAATGAATGCATAAACAGCACAATTTAATATAAAATTTCCCATTTGCTACCACACGAACGATTATTTTAATGCAAATTATTGAATTAAATGAGCTATAATATAGCATATTGAATTCCAAACCTTAATATTCCGAAATAATAAAGGCTTTAGTCAGAGCGGTTTTCTTTCCACTTCGATTTTTGTTGTAATGGAGTCTTCCTTCCAAATAAAAGTTAGGTTGCGCTAAAATTTTTGTACAGATTACGAAGAGAGAATCGTAAATATGTTTTAAAGTGTGAAGAGAATGAATGCATAAACAGCGCAATGCTATATTTAATTGTCATTTACTCCAACTTGAACGATCATGTTATTTCAAATAATTTAATTCATGTAAATTTTGTATTCCTGACAGTCGTTTCACCATAGCTTGGTTGTCGCACAGTACTTTAAAAAGGACACGGGATGCCAATTAGTCACTTGACGTTTCAAGGGGGACCTCCCTCTTCCCGCACAGTTTGGCGGCAAAGAATTCGGGGGGAGGGGCGGGGAAAGCGATTTATTGATGAACGAATTAATTCCTAAAGTAATTGTGCTGGATATTATACCTATGTGTGTGACATAATATTTACGTCATGCAGGTCTTTTATTGGCATGTGTGTACAGGGAATATATACGCATATACTCTGACATTATGGGGATGAGGGTGGAAGGGTTTGTGTGTGCGTTTGTGTGTGCCCAATTGGGGTTTGTGTGTGCCATGACTCCCCAATTTCTCCCCACGTCTGCGGCATTAGGGATGAGGGTTTCAAGCTGGAGAAGGTAGCAAGTCGTGAACAATATTCAGCCTTGCATAAATCATTCATAACAAACTTTGCATAAATCAACTTTATAAATAAATTATTAACTTAGCATAGATCATTCATAACAAAGAATGACTGGTTGTAAAAATATATGGAGCGATCTAAATGGTGATGTTGTTTATGAATTCATTGGAACATATTAAAAAAAATGAAAATTCCAATTTCAATTAGTTAGCACTGCTATGTTACATTCTCCATTACTGAATAGAGAATGAAAACTACAACGAAAGCATGAATGAAAACATATCACGAAGAAAAGAATGTTAAACAATTTTGCACAGTTCGTTAAAGAATTTTTTAGCCTTCCCAGCGAGGGCATGCGTGAGTGCGTGTGTACATTTAAATGCGTTAGAGGGGGTACTTGTAAAAATCTCCCCCCAACCGCTGCCTCCTCCCTAAGTCCCCTCGCTTCCCCATTGTTGAGTTCCTCTCAAGTCTAAAGCAACCCTCCTCGCCGCATGACGCGATGCAAAGATTGGAAGCTGGCTTTCTACTGAATATGCGTGAACTGCGTACCTATTTTTACAGGAATTTGAAAGCCGACAATATTCACAACAAATTGCTTTGGGTGTCATAAAATTAAATAATGAAAGCATTCAAAGCTTTAATTTAAATAATAATTGCCATGACACATTTTTGCACATTACTGTTGATGCTTCGTGACTTATATGCATTTTTGTTGACATGTAATTATAGTATTTATGCTCGAGCGATCTTTACACGTGCTTTTATGAAACAGCCTAAATTAACTTGGTTATGCTATCACGACACAGCATTGCCGTAAATTATGAACGCGTATTTTCAATAAAGGTTATTAGTAAGAAAACAACCAATTTGATAATAGAGTAAAATTTCGTAGAATAATTAGTAGTATGTCGCTCGCTGATTAAGGGGACCGCCCTAGCATACGAAAACTTCTCCTCCCTTTGAGGAGCTGTCACAAAGTCATTTTTCGACGTACAGGGACGATACTTATACCGTTCGATGCGCAAGAAAACAACCTTTAAGATGAGATAAGAAACAGAAAAACTCAAAATTTTCAAATTTTAGCTAGGGCGGTCCCCTTAAAAATGTCGAGAAGGAGAAGCGAAGGAGGGCAAGTGTGCAGCCAGACGTAGGATGTGGCAGATGTTAGACGGCAGAGCCTGGCCGAGAAATTTTAACCGCGTGAGGCCATTTGGGCTCGATGCTGCGTTCACCGACCGCTCCACGGGACTCTTAAGGACCAAGAATCACTGGAATTAACGTTTGTGTTATTCGAAAAAATCACAATTGTGGACGCATGGACTATATAATTATTGAAGTTATGCAAGTATTAATTTTATCAAATGACAGAAGTTAATGCTATCGCCGTGATGATTAGATGGTTCCATCGACAATTTTACATGAATGTGCTGCTATATTCGAGTAAACAGCCGCTGAAAGAAACTTAATTTATCCATAACGAACGATGGTTCCGCTCAGGATAAAAGCTGCGGGAAAATGCTTAATAAGTATCGAAGTTTCATAATGTGTAGATTATACAAATTTTGACCTCAGTTTGATTCGAAATATTTTTTTTTTCATGCAAGAATATTCTTGCGTGAAAAAAGGAATTTATATTACTCGATGATTTTGAAATGCCAGGCGTGAAATACCTGCACCACTTCTAGTCACCATTTTTCGCTAGCCAAATTTTAAATATTTTGCGTAGGAAAGATACCGGAGTCACCTTAGTAGAAATTTAGACTTAAATCAAAATAATTATCTGACGGTACAAACTACCCTAAATTATTCAAATTAGTCTAAATTAGAAATTTGGACTTAATCTCAAAATAATTATTTGACGGTAAAAGCAAAATTCCCCTTAGTAATTAAATTCCACTGTCGGCGTCAGCGATAGAAAACCGAATTTTTACTCGTATCCCTCTGCGTAAAGAGGTTACTTCTTGGAATAGCAAATAACCCGGAAAGCACATATTCCAAGCAGGACATGGTAAAGATTAGTAGGAAGCAGGACATGGTAAAGATTAGTAGGAAGCCCAACGCCGACTCCCGTAAACCCAACCCGTGTGAACGTGAACGTGTGCTTACTCGACTTGCTCGCTGCACGTACTTGATGCAGAGCCGCCACGCTTTTGAGATGCCTTGCCTCTGCCGACTACGTCAACGTGGCTTTAGAGTTTAGATATTAGGGCTTCTTGAGAATATTGTTAATATTATGGAACACACTTAATCAATCCATACAATGTATTCTTAATGATACAACAATTAGTCTCAATTGAGACTAATTATTTCCAGCACAGCAAGTTGGTGCAAGCGCAAAATACACGGTAACTTTACGCAACATCTCAGGTGAACATAAATAATTGGATTCGTCGTCATCTTTTGAAAAACTACATTTTTGGCGACAAAATTTTCCATTGTTCCTCGGACATTTTATATCAGGAGCAGTCTGATACATGCACAATGGCTTCACTTTGGCTTGAGAAATTTGTGAACACCTTGCTTCTGTCTGTCAGTTTCACTCGTACTTACCGAATTGGCAATAAATTTACTTGAATAGAAATCTTACAAATCAAGCTCACAGAACGAAGTCTTGGTTTCATCATCTCGAATGAACTACTACTTAGTAACTCTTTTCTACGTTAGATAAATATCAGTGTCAAATTCAGTCGTGCACTATGCACTTAAGGCAAACTGTTATCGGTGGCTTACTGAGATTATGAGATTTATGAGATTTTATGCCTGCAATGCGCCGTGGATGATATAGACCCGATAAATTATTGATGATCCACCAATGACTGCCACTACCCTGTCAAAATTTTCGTGCCGATTAAGGTCGTTTTAGAGGAACTATATTCGGCTTAGGGGTGAATCAGGAGCAAGTCGGCCACGTAGGGTGTTTTGCTTCTATTTACCAGCCTCTTTTGGAAGTCAATTGCCCGGTATGCCAAATCTGCGTAATATGATTAAAAAGAGCAGCTGGACAAGCTTCGTCATGATGCCCCTGGTCAAAGGCTGATGACGCTACCGCATGATGGGGCTGGTCAGAGTCTGAACAAGGTAAACGCACGAACAATCGAAGTTCCCGCCTTGCGGGGGTATGCGGGTACGTGCATGGGGTCTACCTCCCGCACCCCCCATCCGGACAGAGCATTAACCGTTGCAGCAAAGGCGACAGTTTAGATCGAACCGTGACTCGACCAGTACCTAGTGAAGAGTGCTCATTGCTCAATGCTTATCGAAAAGGTACTATTATAGTTTTGTCTCATTCAGAGAGCTTTAAACAATTTGATGCATTCAGAGAGCTTTAAACAATTGCCTCAAATTATGACGTATTTGACTGGAAAATTCAAATTATGAAGGAAAATTTGTTAAGTTTTTCCCACGAGTATTCTATTGATAAGATGTAGTTGTATGGTGTATCTTTCACCATCACTTCTTTCAAAACGCAGCAATCATACGATGCAAGTTCTTTATTCGACAATAAGAGAAGATTTCATGCGGAATATGCTCTAAATCAGTTGTTATTTGATCAGTTCGTTGCAATAAGTACTTCTCAAGTTCTGGTCGGCAGGCGACATTCATCATGACCACGCATTTGTGTGTTCAAGATTTTGGCTGCTGTAGAAATTTTCAACTTTGGGCATGTCGACACGAGCATGTTATTTAAGCTGCTCCTGTTCATATGCTTAAGGTTTTAATTTCTATAAATCAACGCGTCAACTGGATTAAGTGTAGTCGGAACTCGAAAGCTCACCATTGCCTAGAATGCTAGCCTACCTAACCGACTGACAACACTCGACACTATTGAGCAGTGGGCGGGCCAGCTGAACAAGATACAACAGGTTGCAGAGCGTATACCGATTATTCGCATGTAAGTTAGTTGCTTTTCTTCCATTCTATCTACTCTATTTCGTTGTATCATCAGGCTTCATTATGGAGTTACATTCAAGTATAAGGATGAATTTGGTTATTTCTGAAGAACTACAAATTATACGAAGATAGATTCAGAAAATTTCCATCGAGCAATATTAAATTGGTATTAGATGTTAGAATTTATAAATGCTTCTATTCTTCATTTTTCAGCAGTTGCAAGCAGTATTTTCAGACCCCGGTAAAATTTTTTGCTAGACGAATGGTTTCTTCAACCAAAGAACTGTACAGCTTTGGGCATATGTCTGCATGCTTGAGCTTATTGCTCAAGCAGAAGATAGCTAGCTTATGAACTATTTACTTTACTAGGAGCCTCTCTGTGAGCAACATATTTGATTTGAGGATTTCCATAACTATCGTTTATTCCGCTATTTATTTGATTGTCTCTCCAGGAATTTAGAGGGCAGTTGATAACTTAGATGCTTGTAAAGAACTACATGTGAAAGTCAATACCTACTGTCATTGCAGCAGCCGACGATGGATGCAGAAAGATCCTCACTTGCTGTGAACTGTGAACAACTGAAAGCTGCAATCAAGTTAGTGCCGTATCTAGATTTTGTTAAGATTAGCATGATTAAATGCCCCCTCCCTTCCCCCATAAGGGGGGGGAAGGGAGGGGGCATTTTTTTAAGCATTTTTCATATTCGGCCGTGTCTGTCCCGAACGTATCAGGTACCAAGTACGCGCGCCCCACGATCGCCCCAAGCTCGACGAGTAATTTCACAAGATTCCATTTCGGCGCTTATTTCGCTACGGCAACCGGAACCTTAAGCGGACATAGAGCTTCTAATTTACCCTGCCATAAGAACTAGGGGCGTCCGTGTGCCAGCGGCTGACAGGTCTTCGAATTTCGATAGGGTAATAGCCGCCACCTTCTCGATTTATTGATGTTTTGTTGTCGATTTTCGCAGATCTGGTCGCGAACCGTTACGCCACCTATAATCCACCATCGCCACCTATAATCATAGAAGAGCCACTTTAATTTCTATTTAAGTACTTATATTTTCAGTCTGCTTATATCGCAAGTTCACCACGCATTTAAGAGCAAAGAAAACGCCAAGCAAATACACTATATCGATATTGAAAACGTTTCAGAGTCCAGCTCCATCATCAGTTCGACAATCAAATAATGAATAAAATCATTTTATAAGTCAAAATTCTAGGACATACATAAAACCTAAACAAGACCTAACTTTATATAGAAAAAAAAGACTCGATTGGAAACAACTTAGTCCTAGGTTTCAAGAAAAGAATAAAACTTCAGAAAAAACACTAAAACATAAAAGCCTAGCAATTCACTATTTCAAGATTACATGAACTAAACGCATTATTGAGACATGGATTATTGAGCCGTGTCTCAATATTAACTTATTGATATAACTTATATCAATAAGTTATAACTTATAACTTATACTTATAACTTATAACTCAATAACTTATTGATATAATAATTAGTCTCAATTGAGACTAATTATTTCCAGCACAGCAAGTTAGCGTATGCGGACAATTATGTATTTTCATGAACGATCAGTAAATTTGTTGGGTGTCGATTTTCTTCATCAAAAGATGAAAATTTTTTAGTATTAATTACGTCTTGTCTATGAAATTTTTTGGCACTCAAATTTTAGGCTGAGGATTGCATTGTGTTCTAGTTGGTTTATGTCATCGTGTCTTATGTGGTAGATGTTGATAAAGAGAAGCTATGACTTGAGTTAGAGAAGGATCGCAATTGACTTCCGTAGAAAGACAGACACTTGAACCCCGCAAGCTGGCCTGGTTGTCTTCCTGAAGGGTGACAGGATGGACGACACGCAGTCCACGTCCATCCTGAGGGAAGTGCCACGTGAGGGAAGTGCCAGCGGGTGACCTCACAGTCGAGGGCATCTAGGGTCGTGAAAGAAAAACTGGCCGCTTTAGGTCCTGGTCATTCAGATGCAAAACGAAGTTTTTATATGGTTAACGGCTTCAAGGATATAAAAATAAAATCTTAAAACGGTAAATGCAATCTGATATAACAAAAAATCACTAACCATAGATGTTTCAAATCAGCACAGCTATCGAGGTCCTCTTTGCTGGCAAGACGAACGCTTAATTGTCTGGGCTCTCGACGTCGGATCTTCAAGTAAGCGAGGACTTGATCGGGCGATCCATACACGGCGTTGAGCCAGCGCCTTGCATAACAGAGCAAATAAGATATGTATATCAAGCACTAAACAACATAGATATAAATAGTGCACACATTCAAATAAAAGAAATAATTTGCTATGAAGCGAAAGTTTCAAAACCAGTGAAAAATTTCTCCTCTAATTAACCACTCCTCGAATTCTCTCATGGTCAAACCATCGGCCAATGTACCCTGATTTGCTGATGATGGGTCCCATGCCTCCATCCGCCTGTCCTGCCGGCCTCTAGATAGGAGTCCAGTAGCAGCAGGCTGATGTCGCCGGTGTGGTGGGCGGCGAGGCGGGACAGCAGCTCCCCCAGCCCCGGGATGGGGCGGGTGTGGGTGGACAGCACCACGAGGCGACTGGGCTTGATGTTGTTGGCCAGGCTAACGAGGGCTTGCTCTCCTTCATCGGAGTTGGTGATTGTCCCAGCTGCACCTTGCGGCATGAGCTCACACGTTGGTAACTGTAGAGCGCAGTGAACATTTTTTATCAACGCATTTTCAAATTTAGGAGTATTTATAAGATTTATTTTTCACAAATTAGTTCATTTCCAATTTATTGTCATAATGCTCCAATTGATAAATCCTTCTAAACAAAGAAGAACATAGTATGTAAGTTGATATCTCAACTAAAGCGGTTGACGGGTTCATAATAATTGTGACAACACCTGAGGCTGGATGAGCTTTCGAGATGAAGGCGCGAATTTATTTAGCGTGTTAGGGTATAAAAGTTATTGTCAAAGAGGACAGAATGCCGAAATTCGCACCGTTAAAAAAAACTTTTATCCCTTTACCACTCATTCTTTCCGCCTTCTTCAATCATATTTTAGAGAGACAAACCTTCCCATTAGAGAGAAATCAATATGAGCAGAGTCAATATAATTAGTATGAGCAGGGTATTTACTTATGGGTCAAAAAACTGTTTTATAGCAAATTAAAGCGAAAATTTTTACACAATAATTTTTTCTAAATACTTTCAGAATTTCGGCCACCGTGGCATTTACAATCATTCCTGCATTTTGGATGAGAAACGCGATTTCTAAGGTGTGTTTGCGTGCCCTTCAAGATGAATTGTTGTTCGACATTTAATTTTAAGTCGTGAATATAATTCATATAAAAATATTGCATCCTTTTCACAGCATCCGTTTGAAGACAGTAAAGTCATTGCACTCACCTCTAACGAAGAACATTTTGTGCTGGCTGCATCCAACCTCGCCTTGATTTATTGTATCTTTTTATTTCCTTCAGGTTTCAATTTTATGCGATTGATCAATTCCTTTAATTTTTGTCTCATGTTCTCATCCGTTACTCATGTCTCATCTCCCCATACCTTGAGATCTCACTCTGCTGACGCTTTCTGGGCCAGCAACTCATCCTTCCATTCCTTAAGGCTTGTAGTCAAAATGCAGCGAAGTCTGAGAGCGAGGTTTTCGCGACCATCGTGTAAAATCCTTGATCTGCCCAAAGCTCGGCCAGTCGCTACCCTCGAGCTTGTACTCTTTGTTATGATATCCTAGCCAGACCATTCTTCGCTGCAACTGGTTGCTTTCTGGCCGAGGAATGGCCAACGGTCGGCTATAACTAATTGGACTAGGCCGACCACTGGCCACGTATTATTCTTCGACCCTCATTGACTTCGCCTTTACCATGCCACCCGTCTTGAACTGACAGTTGAGTAATTTACGACGTCTCTTTCCCCTCAAACATTGCACAACGTCTCCATTTGAGCAGCTAGTATGCGGGATTTTCCCTCCGCGTATCAGCAGACTTGAGGCTGATCAAGGAATGCCGAGTATACCATTCAATGGAGAATAAAAATTACAACCCGTTTACATCTCGAAAAAAGTAAAAAAGTCGCAGGCATGATGAACAAAAATATTCAAAGTTTCTTGAAATTTCCTCTCATTAAAACTCTTTTAGTACAAAGTTTACATATTTTTTGTTACTGGTCGACGCTTATAAATAAATAGCTGGGTAAGTATGGAAAAATCCATATCGCCATCTCATTTGCGAGTGGAGTAAAGTCTATCCTAATTAGTGAAGAAACGCATAGGGAAGAGCCGTGCCTGTTCGAAGCCTCTCGGTTCTCAATCAGGGCCTTAAAATCTGTCTTCATTTTGAGGATTTCATTAATCAAGCTTAAAACTTCCTCAGAAACGGAGACGAAACTTCACGCTTTAAAGTTTGCCGGACATTGTGATCCGTAGTTTTGTCCAAAAGTCAACAAAACCTACTTCTTGACCATCAGTTCAATAATTGTGAGCAACCCTCACTCGCACGGCACCGACTAACGGGAGATTGCTTTGGGTTAGAGACGGCTGCAGGCTTGCCAGATAGCGGCAAGCGAAAACCAGCTAAATTTCAGTTATAATTGGCAAGTTTGTACTTAGCGGAGCAATAATTAAATTATTGTTTTTTATACATCGAAAATTACAAGTGTAAGGTCATAATAGATTTTTGCCGTCCAAAGCCATAGAAAAAAAGGCCGGAAAACGGTCACGTACGGCTGGCCAAGCCCAAGAAAAATGATACAGAAAAATTCAGGTTGCTTGCAGAGATGAATTTTTTTAGTCGGAGTCACGAAGCTTATTTTGGAATTATTGAGAAGTTGAGGTACTGAGACATTGTGTATGTTTTTACTTGCGTGAATTTATTATACTTGCTTTCTATACGGAATTTTCTAGAAAATAAGTCTTTATTAATAAGGGTTCAGTAATTTCTTCGATTTTACGGAAATTTCTCCTCATCTGGCAACACAGTTGCGGCGCAACCATCCCGAGCAGGCCACGCCTGGCACACAAAGACTTCGCTGGAACGCGTAACGAAAGCGTTTCATCGAGAAAGTCGAGCGTACGAGTCGATTGGGAAAACATTTTTAAGCTCACACTGTTACGTTGAAAAGAAAACATTAATTCAAAAATACTGTTTATTCTAACCAAACCCCATTGAACCAGGTTTAATTTAAATCTTGAAATAATTAATATGTTAGGTTAGCACCAGCTCGACAAATTTATGTTTGTGGCGACGAGGCCGGGCGGATAAACAAAGCAGAATTGTAGCTGTGAGTTGCGAGTTCGAGACCGCAAAATGCTGTGAATGTTCTGCGATGTTAAGAATCGGCGACAGGCCTGCGTCCTGATAAACGCGGAAACCGCTATTATTACTATTTATTATTATTATGTTTGCGATCGCATGCAGAGAGGCCGTGGGCACCGTTATCTAGGAGTCGGAGCTGATGTACACTACCCGCATGATAATTTTCCACTCATAAAATATACAATTATTCTGCACTGTTCGTCTAATTTTGTACACTCGCATTCAATAAAACGTATTAATTAAAACCAAATTTCAAATGTTATCGTTATGCCACCCTAATACCATTGCGAGATTTGTCAATGTTGCACGGTGAGACCAGCTCAAACTCCATGTCCGACTTCCACTTAAAACCTTATTACGAATATTTTGAATTCAAAATAGACGCCCAAATCCGCATTTTTGGGGGCTTTTTCCGAAGTTGCGACTCATCTGACATTCTCCACGCATCAGACATTTTCCACGCATCCGATGTTGTCCACTTATCTTTAACTTACTTAGAATTGTCTATTACTTGCCATATAATAAATATTATTTAGGAATTATACATTAAATTATACGCGGTAATATGGCTTTCAATCTCGGACTTAGAAGACTTAAAATAACGTTCTGTTGTATTTTTTCAAATTTATATTAAAGTTTCACATAGTTATGAAGTTACCTATAATTCGTATGCGGTTTGGTGGTTCCCTTACGCCCAAAAAAAATCTTTAGGGAACCGTTTTAGGCTCATCTGCAGTTAGTTAGATGCTAAATGCACTGATATTAATCGAGCGAAAAATTAATAATGATCTGTCGTGTTGTTTGCCTGCAGCCACATCACAGCCTAATGAGATTTAATTGATTAATTTATTTATTAGCAAAATTAATTATTGTCATGCGAGCTTTTATTCTACAAGAGATTAGGCTTTTTATATTCAGATTTTGCCGTCATGTAAGATGCTCTATTTTATGTGTTGTTTTAGGGTTGTTGGTTGAATGATTGAGTTTTACGTGCAGCGCCTTGTCGCGATTTGTGGCTCAGTCTGGGGTCACAAGCCTACAGACTTGAGCCACGCTCGTATCAAAATAAAAACACTTATTTCCATAGAATAACATGATAAAGAACCCCTTCACTGAACATCATTTGCATCCAATGGCACGAAAAAAATAACTCTCTATTCAAGATTTTCAGTCGAGTAACTCTTGAAAAGAAAGAACACGATCTAAAACGTATTCTTGGCACCTCCGCAAATGCTCAGCCATGAAGAGGCCAGCGCTCATTCCGCACTTATCTTCACCTGAGGAGCCGACCTCACAGACGCGGGCACACACCGGCTGTACGGAACCGTGCCTCAAATCACGGCGGCGCACCACGAACCTCACGCCAGGCACCTGGAGTCAGCCGGTAGCTGCCGTGCTCCAAGTCAGCCCTTCATCGAGTTGTCAACCCGCAGCATTGTGCAATGGATACAAAAAACCTGGCGAGTAAGCGAGTGTAAAACTGGAAGCAGCAACTGAGTACAAGAATTCGTAGTATTTATTTGAAGTACGAGTGAATTAACACTGACTGTTTAATTGAAATTGATAATATATAATTTGCGTCAAAATGACGCATTGTCCACTGGATCAAACAGATGAAAATTTCACTACGCATTCTTTATGAGACGATTCTATGTTGGGGAAAACACATGAGGCCATCGGTGATTTTTCTCATTAAACAAACCTTAATGAGTTCAGTGTTGATTGTTGAGTGAAGATGGAAAGTCGTATTCATGGTCAGATTTAACTATTGTAAAATTTACATTGAAAAAACGACTTTTGATGTTTTTATCATTAATGAAAAGCTTGATTTGCTCGTAAAATTTAATAATTTTTTGCTATCAATGTGAGTTTTGAACTACATACAACGTCGATATGAAGCTAATATTAGTGATATGACGAAACTTCATTGCATAAATAATGAAAGTGTACAAATTGAAATAAGATGCCCTGCAATTTTTCCTATGTTATTCATTATTTCCAGTTTAATAACACTCTAATTGATGACTATATTTTGCGTTTTATTTACCTTTTTATAATATCGCTTTCTAGTCACAAGTTTCTCTAGCAGATACATCCGTGATTCCTCGGGATCGGTCATAATGATGCAGCTCATGCATCACCGCTCACTGAGAGAAATGAGAGGATCGTTGTGCTAATTGCGATGCACTTTTTAGCCCCTGTGTGAGATATCCTGACCCAGTTTGACTCAGCAAAAGAACGCATCAGGGGGTCTCTGATTGAACTTGTTTAGCGTGTGTTGGCTGGTATGTATCTTAATGCTGTAGCTAGGAAACCATAGGACGGGATAGATTTTAAGATGGAATATTTTGGAAATTTTAATTGTTCACTGTGAGTCGTATTTAAAATTGATTGAAAAAAGAATAAAATGCAAAAAAATGCTTGATACTGTGGCCACAGCTTTTTTTATTGTCAATTACTCATATCGAGGATACCATCAAGCGTCCTTATACTTATTCCTGTGAAGTTTTACGCGAATAATAAGCGATAAACGTGAATTTTCTGATATATTTATGTAAATAGAATGGTCATTTTAACAAAGTCCAACACGGCCTTGCGCAAAAATTATCGCATGCAAATCTATGCTATTTGCTTTGTAGAACGCGCCTCGTTTGCAGCTTCAAATGAGTCTAAACACAATGAAAGCGGATAATTATCTATACATTAAAATTTCCAAAGTAATCTTTATGCGTTTTGTTTAAAAATGTTCATTTCATACTAATATGGAACTGTCTCGCGCAAAAACTGAAATACAAACATAAATACGGTTTGCCGCGTTAATTGTACGCGTCTTTTCCGCCGCTACAAAATGAGCCCAGAAAACTGAAGAGCCTAAATTTTCGATTTTTGATCAAGAGACTCGTCTTGAGACCACTTGTTGAATCAAGCTAAGTTTCGTAATAATGATATCGTTTATTGTTTATTTTAGATAATAAATCAACTGTCTCTTCGCTCTTCGAATAAATTTGTACCATGAAACCAATTTATTCCTTATTAAGTTTGAATTTAAATTTAATTGAAAAAATAACTGACAACAATCCTAAATTTACAATTGTCCTGGGTCAGAGCGGCTTTCTCCAGTTCGCTGATCATGGGAGTGTCGTAAAGTTGTATGTAAGCGTTACGATCTACCTGCACGTATTGCAAACTTCCACTATAGCACACATGATCCTTGGTAAAACATACACATGCTTGAAATTCTAGTCAACTATTTAACATGCATTTACCTCAACTTCTCATTGGTTGATGAATAAACATTGAAATATATCAGTTAAAAACCTTGAATCTCGACGGTTTGATGGCAAAGCAGCCCCAGGTCGGTCAATTGACTTCACTGAAAAATTATTGTTTTAATGTTGAAGTATAGTATTTATTTCACAGTAATATATACCTTCTAGTGCGGCGAAGGCAGCTGTGGGGCCAATCGCACAGAAACTTCTGTATGAGCACAAAAGTGTCGGGATACATGATTGAAGCTATTTCATCCATAATACTTTATTGAGAGCAAACCCATAAGTCCATAGGTGAAATTATATTGAAATAATTCAAGATTAGCTAAATTTCAAATTCCAACAAAATTAGATCATTCCTAGGCCGTTTACAGAATTTAATTGTGATGAAAGCTGGAAATTTCAGATCATCTACAAAACAGCTGAGCGGTGCACCGGCACGAGTTTTCGGCTCATGGTCAGGATTGCCAGATGAGCCTATTCAGGCCAAATTAGATTACATGTGGCCTTTCAATAGCATTGTCCGACAAAAATGTATAAACAAGTTTTACGCACCCTTATTTTTAGTGAATAAGAACCAGGTAAATTTATTATTGTTGCTCTAAAAAATTTAATTTATAACTTAATAAAGTCAGAACTGCGGCCAGTTCTTGCTTTTTATGGTGAGTGGATTCGGCATTTTTCCCTCGCAAACATCTGGCAACCCTGCAGCCACCCGCTGGCAGCCTGGCCGCTGCTCCTCGTCGTCGTCTTCACTCGTCAGTCTAATCTCGGTAGCGGCGGTGAGCTAGCATTACGCACAGTAGAAGACTGGGCCCTTTGAAATTTGTCTGTTGCTTCATGCTAACCCGTAGTGAGTGTAATAGAAACAAATGCACATATTTAGTGTGTGAATTGTTGAAAAACTTGTGAATCGTTTTTCTGATGAAATGAATCTGGTATATAGAAGGTCTGCGACATAAGTGCTGTGGTGACTTGACTGGCATTGAGGTTAGTGTTCCAGCCCAGCCTACTCAGAGAATGGCTGTCTGATCCTGTGTCCTGTTACGAGAAGAAAGTCGTGAATAAATCATGAGCAAGACGGTCTGGTTCTGGTACCAGGAATTACTGATGATTTTCACTGCGGCGATTAGAGATCAGCGGCCGGATAGCGTTGCTGCAGTTATTTATTGCTGTGCTCGTATGTAGCAGACATGTGCATATGAGGCATTTGATGGAGAGTTTAAAGCAGTTAAGGGTGGCCTAAAAATTGGAGTGAGAAAAATTAGTAATATCAAATCGAGTGTACAAATATCCAAAAGTATTTTGGATATCCAATATCCCCAAAAAATATCATACAAGATCAGTTATTTTTTTGTTGACTCCTATCATTTTTGTGTTCAATAATAGAAAATTATAAATACTTGTTTATTCAAAAATATAATATAATAAGAAATGTACATAGAATAATATCATAACATTTATTATCAGCATATAATAATTCAATAAATAATAAGAGTTGAATATTATAATACTTTTGCTGTTGTACCGGTCGGGTGTTAAGACGTTGAGTCAAGACTCAAGACCCGAGTTTGTCCCAAGTATCCCCATCCTAATAAGTAATGCAGAGACGGGAAGTGCAGTGACGGAAAGCGGTGACCATTATTACTCGTCAGTCGAACTTTTGCTTCTAAAGAACGCATCGAAAAAAAAATCCTTTTTTCAAATATCTTGAGCAGCAGTTTCTAACCACTGAATCATGTCATCGTTTTTTTATTACGTACATTATACTTTATTCTTCTTTCCATTGCCAAAAAAGTTTCATTGTGTTAATGTCTTCTTGATAAACAATGAAAAATGGAAATAGAGAATAATATTGAGTTGAGCCAAGTTCGTGTTATTTCAGTGATCGAAAACTCTATATTGCCAATTTATAATCTTCATTATTGGTAATTTATGTATTTTAACTTTGTCACACATTTTTTCATATTTAACATATTCACAGGCAGTTAGGTAACTTGCCATATTCTACAACCCTCACTTTATATGACACCATTTTATCAGTTATTGGGCGCTGTCGCTTACAAGCTGAAAAATCAGTTCACTCATTGTAATTAATGGCTCATATTGTCTAAAAAGTGACACTGGTACGTCTTTTTGCCGAGAAAACTGAGTCAAGAAGGCCCACACAAGGGCAAGAAGTGTATCACTATTTGGACAAAGTCTGTTGATTTCTCTGAGTGTTCCCGACAAGCTCCTCAAGATAACGTCACCTCACAAGTAACATCGTCGGGCCTGTCAGCTGCCGTATATCAGCAGAGGCACCGCATATAGGCCTATTGTGATCGTTTGTAAGCTGATTGCCTTGTTTAACTATTGATTCTAAAACTCAAGCTTTATAAAGGGCACTTGTAGGCATTTCAGTTCAATAATTTTATTCACGAAGCAGGTTAACCAGACTTATAAAATTGGGTAAAAGTTGGCATAACGAAAGTTCATCCAGGATTAAAGCTTCTTGATTAAGTAATTCGGAGCACTGTACACGTACAAGTTAGCGTATCATGGATGCAATAGGAATATACTGTATTCGGCGCCACGTGTCTCCTTCCAACTGACTCTCCGACTATCCTCTCAACAACCTACAGTTTCCGTTCTCTAATTTGACGTAACAAAACAAGTCCAGATATTTCAGCTTAAATGAAGCTGTGGTAAATGCTTTTTCCGACAACATCAGATACTTCAGAAATTTAAAAGCGAAGAAAACACCACAAATATTCAGCATATCTCTATTGAAAACGTTTTGGAGACCAGCTTCATCGTCAGTTCGATAAATCTAGAACACAAATAAAGTCAGAAAATTAATAAAGTTCAGAGTAACAAAACACAGAAATTAAAAACCTAGATTACAGACTAAGGACCGAATAATAAAGTAAGTACCTATCTATTCACAATTTCTAATGGAAAAGAACTATAGGCAGCATTCAAACTAGGCTTCTCTTTAAAAATATACAATGATTCCAAAATACGCAGATCGGAAGCACCAGAACTATAAGCTAAAACCTTAGAGTCTGTGTCGGACACTGGAACGTTGAACTGTTCGGCGTGAGTGCGCACAGCCGAATGAGGAGTGCGCGATAGTAACTGCCCAGTTCTATAACTCCTCCCTCTATGCTCAGCGATCCTAGTGTAAAAGTTGCGTGCCGTCATCCCAACGTACGCAGATGCACATCGTGCACAGCTAAATTTCTAAACTAGGGATGCTCGCAGTTGAGAAGGGAGGATATCTTTGTACCTAAAAAACGAACCTATTTGAAATTATTCCGGACATTAATTTTCGTATCTTACTTGTGAATAATTTCAAAATAGGTTCGTTTTTTAGGTACAGAGATATCCTTCCTTCTCACATGCGATCCCTCCATCCCGTACGCTGGGATGACGGCACGCAACTTTTACACTAGGGTCACTGAGCATAGAGGGAGGAGTTATAGGACTGGGCAGTTACTATCGCGCCCTCCTCATTCTTCACATGCGATCATCCCTAGTTTATAAGTTTAGTTGTGCACGGTGTGCATTACGTTGGAATGACAGAATGCAACTTTTACACTAGGGTCACTGAGCATAGAGGGAGGAGTTATAGGACTGGGCAGTTACTATCGCGCCCTCCTCATTCAGCTGTGCGCACTCACGCCGAACAGTGCAACGTTCCAGTGTCCGACACTGACTTTAAGGTTTTAGCTTATAGTTCTGGTACCTACGATCTGCGTATTTTGGAATCATTGTATATTTTTAAAGAGAAGCCTAGTTTGAATGCTGCCTATAGTTCTTTTCCAGTAGAAATTGTGAATGGATAGGTACTTACTTTATTATTCGGCCCTTTGTCTGTAAATTTAGGTTTTTAACTTCTGTGGTTTTCACTCCGAACTTTATTAATTTCTGACTTTATTGGTGTTCTAGATTTATCGAACTGACGATGGAGCTGGTCTCCGAAACGTTTTCAATAGAGATATGCTGAATTTTTGTGGCGTTTTCTTCGCTTTTAAATTTCTGATGAATCTGCGATTAAAGCAATCTAGTGACATTATTACATCAGATACTTGCATAGCAGACGCAAGTTAGACATGCCAGTCAGTAAATTCAATCTTGATATAAAGGATGGTAAATAAATTTCTTCGTGTTTAAATCCACCAAAGAAGTCCACTAATAACAGCAATGTAAATTGTTTATGATAACATTTTTTATCAGCGTTTATAGCCGACTCGATTTTGGAATTAAAAATGTAAACACGAAATTGTTTATGTAATTTTTCAAGGAAGTGCACGGAGAGGAATCAGCGCTCATAGCGCCAGCATGAATGTGCGCCTTCGGTGACTTTCATGACTAAAATATTTATTTCCTGTTTGTACGAATACTGGAACGATGGGGGGAGACCTCTCTTCTGTAACTAATTGAAAATATGAATTAGCGGGAAGATTCATGATGATGTCTGGAACCGGTGCTTGATCAGCTTCCCATACAACCATTTTGTCACGCGTTATCAATGATGGTTCCTCTATTTTTAATTCCAATCAAAATTTTATGGGATGAAAAATTAGTGTTATTGTAGATAAACGAGTACAGGAAATTTGCCTTGTAGACAGTACAAGTTTCAGTAGTTTATATAAGATTTACATCCATGAAGCACCACGTTTCAATGTTGAAGTTCAGGTTTCAAGCAACATAGGAGTTTATTTAAGCGTCTTCATCTCTCACCTATTTTAGGATTGAGGAAGGCTACACTAGACTTTATTTGCGCAGTAGCATCATAACTTCTAGGTTAATTCGAATGAAACGAGTTGTCTTTTCTTGGAGGAAAGAAGTTATGTCGACAAAACAAGCGTATTAGACCAACAGATGCTGGATCACTGTCAGTCAGGTTTGTGTGAACTGTACTTTTTTTTGTTGAAAATCACTCACTAATAGTTACACGAAACTTTTAAACTCTTCACAAGATGGCAAGTGCGACGATAGAGTGCGACGTTTGTAACGAGAAATTCGACTCGGGCAACCACAAGCCACTTTGCCTCGCATGCGGCCACACGTTTTGCTTCTCTTGCATTACACGGTTATGCAATGTTCGCGAAACCAAAAATTGTCCGAAATGCAGGGAACCAATTTCCCAAGATGCTGATCAACTGCCAGTTATCTTCGCATTGATTCCAACCAATGAGGAATCACTTCCAAGCGCTGTGGGTTCACCGTCAGAAGCGCTGTGTCCCCAGCACCAGAAGGCGCTGGATTACCTCTGCGTGGACTGCAGTGAATCCGTGTGCTTCACCTGCAGCAGGGGCACACATGCCACACACAAAATAGAGATGACAGACGACCTGCTTCAGGATACCGAGAACGTTGATGGCGTCTGGGCGAAAATACGGTCCACGTTGCAGAAAAAACTCGATAGCGTTAGTTCGGTCGTCACGTTATCTGATGGTTTATCGGGCTTTATTGATGACATCATCAAACTGAAGCCTGATTTTGATGGCTGGAGGGATCTGCTGTTGGCCCAGAAAGTGTCCACTGAGCAGGACCTCAAGGCTTGGAATGCCTCGGTCACCAGACTGGATGGCATCAAGAGACTCGATTGCAAGGAAATTCTCTGCCGTCTGAAATTGAACTTTGGAGAAAATGGAAAGCTACCTGAAATTAAGGCATTACTGGATGCTGCCGCTAAAACAAGTGTTTCGTTAGAAGTTAGTGAAATATTTGCTATAATACAGGGATATTTACGATGATAATCTTGGGATCATACATGTGATTGTATTGAAGGCATATACTTGCCCTGATAGCTCAAAATTTAAATGCCAATGCTTCTTTGATATCTATTTTGACGAATAAGCTTATTTTAAAGAGTGCCTCCGATCGCGTCTTGTTCGTAGCGTTTCACTGAGAAAAAGCCGAATTATTTTGTTCGAGTTTTAATTTTTAGCCTGACGCATGAAAATATTGTTCGATCGCGTATTCAGCCTATCTCATATAACGCCGCGGTGAGGGCAATTTTTTTCCAACAGAAAGTCAAACATATAATTTGGTTGGCATTGATGAACTTGTGAATTATCAAATCAAATTATCAGAGGAAGCCTAATCTTTAGTTTGTGATCTATGATGAACAAACAAAATTATAATATTAATAATATTTTGTCTACAAACGGATATTTAGCGTAATAATTAGATGTTTCTTGTTTCCTACCTTTGGGAAGTTTCTGTCTGGTAATAAAGTTACGAATATCTTTGTCACAGCCTTTCTGAAATTTCGTTCGGAATAAAAATATATGAATTCCGGTATTTACCTTGTATCGCAAATAACCCTTCCATTCTAGCTATCAAACCACATTTAAGTATATTGATCGACATCTTAATGATAGCCATACTTATAATATTGGCCAGGTCAATAATGCCCTACCAGTCAAGTTGTGTAATAATGAGTCAAGACTTAGCAAAACTTCAATTACTTGAAATTATTTTCAGGTATTAAAGAACAATACAAATCCTATTACTAGAAATAAGAATGTTATAATGTCTCTAAATTCTAAAAAATGATCTGATTGGAATATTCCCTGCTCTACAGTTAGAGACGTGCGAGGTCATGCCGATTGGCAAACCTTGGATCATCGCCAGCAGCGATGAAGGAGAACGAGCCCTTGCAAGCCTGGCCAGCAACAGGCAGCCCAGTCGCCTCGTGGTGCTGTCCACCCACACCCGCCCCATCCCGGGGCTGGGGGAGCTGCTGTCCCGCCTCGCCGCCCACCACACCGGCGACATCAGCCTGCTGCCCCTGGACTTCTTCTGGAGGCCGGCAGGAGAGGCGGAGGGAGGCATGGGAACTATCGTTCATAATTTACGGTGGGTCTGTACTCTCATAAATTATCGCATTGTTTGAGAGCCTAAAATAATTTTGGTTGGGCGTGTTTTCTCCCAAGTTCCTGCATTGTTTTGGCCCCCGAATACAGTTCACAATTCGTGCTGCTATTGCAGCACTTCAGCCTTGTCCGTGACGGATGCCAACAAATAATCTGCTAGAAAATTTAGTATATTCCTATTCCATGTTCCTACTAAAGTCAAACTGTAAATAAATTTGCAAACAATAAATATCACAAGGGTGAAAAATTTTCTAAGTCAGAAAGTACCGAAATGCTTGAAAAAAATCAACTTCAAAGAAATTTCTCACATACTTCTCATGAAATCTCCTCAAATTTTGATAATCCTTTACCATGAAGAAATCTCATTGTTTTTCAATGTTATATCTTTATATTCTATATGTTTATATTTATATTCATTTCATGTCAGTGGACGGCTGACTGCCTTGTACTGCTCCCCCTACATAGTCCAACTGGATCTTTACCACTCCACCATCAAGAAGTACAACATTCGTCTCGACTGCCCATCCGATGTACTGTGGTTTGCTAAATTGCCTAGACGTACTATCAGTGAGTAATTCATTATTTTTATGTATATTCGTTCATATATCCATATTCTTTTCTCATAATTTTATAGCCTCCCAAACGACTATATTTTTGAAGCCGTATGGAATTTTTTCAATCATTGTCATCTTAAAGAAACATGGCAATATTAGATGTTAAAATAATCGAAATCGTTCGAGGAGGAAAAAATTATACACGCATTTATTTTTATTCTATACTTATTTTTATATACTTATTTTTGAAACTGATAGGAAGTGTATAAGAACTTTATTTGTTAGTTGAGAGTTATTTTAGAAGAAAAATAATTCAAGAAAAATAATTCCAGATTTAGAAAAATAATTCAAGTTGAATTCAAACGAAAATAGCGAGCTATTTAGCAATTGAAAGAACTGGTATCAAGACGCAAATGACGAGAATTTTAAAGACGTGATTACTAATGTGATTGCTAAATAATAGCGTACAATTTTAATGTTGATACAATTCGGTCAACAGCAAATGTATGCTGCGCCAAGGGCGTCCCGAACAACGTTGGCACTACCTTAAAGGATAGCGGTGTTGAGGTCACCCGCTGGCACTTTCCCGACCTCAAAGATCAGGACGTGGACTGGTTGTCACACATCCTGTCATCATATTCCGACAACCGCCATCAAAGGTATGTGTTTTACAGTACGATTAGCACACGTACTACAATATATGTACTTGAGTTGCATGCTAATCCATGCGATGCCATGTGTCACACATCTTATTCTCCTACCCCGTAACTGCCATGAAGAGTATGTGTCGTTCAGTTCGATCTTAATATCCCCATGAGTTACATTATAACCATACCGCTGGCAAGGGATAAGGTCATTATTATTATTTTCTCGCAATTCGAAACCAAACAAAATTGAACCGGAATCTTGAATGTTACTGATTGTCAACCGTATTCCGCAGCGAGACACTGTCGAACACCAAAAAATGCAAGCAAACTAAAATGTGTTGTAATACTTTGTTATTGTAATGCCTATACTAACTTGAGCTGAAATACACGTATCGATGCTCCTAAGGTGCTCTGAAGTACACGACTCAATGCAAAATTGATTTCATCAAGACTCGATAGAATTGAATGCATAAAAACTCAGTATAAAGTTCAATTCGCCTGATGCAGAGCTGCCCGTATCACCCAGCGTATATAGAATGTTTGCTCGTATTTGACAGTCCCTTTAATTACGACGTTATCGGGCGAAGCTGCAGGAGGGAAAAGTTCAGCGAATACTCATGATGGGAAGAACATTTTCGTCACATACCAACCGCATTTTTTGTATCCTTGAAATATGATGTTCACCCTCTGACGTTTACGAACCTAAACTTAAGTAAGTATATGATTCATACTAACCGGTTACTTTTTATTTACGTCGCATCGAAATAGCACTAGCCACAAGCTGACAAAACATGTAAATTTGTTACCATTTCTAATCTTTCTTTGCCGCCTTGATCTAATATGTAAAGTAGGCGACTGGTTCATTTTATCCAATATTTTTTAAACTCCATTTTTGACGATTCATTCGTGCATAATATTGTGCAAAACAAAATTACGAATGAGTTTTCCTTGCAATTCGAAATAAATATCGTTCTGTTATTTATTATGTACCATTCCAGTGTGGAGCTTGTCCTCCCGAGGGATCATCTCTCTGCCGTAGGCGCTCGTCAGCTGTTTCAGAAGATACCGAATATTCGGGTGTTGTACCACGAGCCTAACGCCTCGCACCTCACGGCAGCTTGTAGGGATGTTCACGCTGCTGCGGACTGCATCGAGTTGTCAACTACCAACATTCTTCAATGGATATAATACCTTCATCAAAAGTTAGGGTCAGACAAGAAAACATAATCAACCACAACTGGAAATTTTCATTTTATATTTAGATTTTAATTCACATGAGGTTTCTAAGATAATAAATATCATTTGAGAGCGAATAAATTTAACGGCGTAGAGGCCTTCATTAATGAGCATTTGTATTTTCACAGCATTAGTTCCGGCAGATAATTGGTAAGCTTTTTTCTGAACAATTTGCATGCAGGTTCATGCAATTACTTTATACCTTTTTCATAGCATTCTTTTTAAACATTGAGCAGAACCTGTGTTTGTGTATCCTTTTATATTCCTCCATAGCGATCCCTGGTCATGAGTGAGACGCCGCTTCAGAGGATGTCAGGCAATGACACACCAGGCATTTCATTGCATGTAAACCCGAAAATCATTACACGGCTGCTTTTTAAAATAGATTCTTTTCGAATTAGATGAATTGATACTAAAGTTTTAAGATTCGAGCGGATGAAACCGAACCACGGTGAAAATTCCCCACCACAGTTTATCAGTTTGAAAACAGTATAATTTCTATGCACACTGAAACATTCCATGGCATTAGCGAGGAGCAACTGAATGAGCAGCCTTAGCGTTGTCAGCTGACAGCGCGAAATAAACTGATTATAGTTTAGATTCTTGGGTCGCACTATTACACAATTTGCGATGCGGTCGCTCAATTGAACCCATTTTCTCACACCTCGCTGGTCGATTTATGGCAAGTAGGAAGAAGATGAAAATTTTCAATTCCACTCCACAATCAATTTATGATTCATTTTCCTAGCGGTTTTAATGCTCAGAGAATGAGCGCAAAACTCGCCACAGCAACACGTAATTGCTTTGTGCTCAACAAAGTGCTTGGCTACGCTAAAATTAGGCAACCATCTACGGACGGCAGCTGCTTTATGGGCAGAAAAATTAACTCATGCGAGATAGAAATTATATTTAGAAATATTTTAAAAATTCCACATTCCTGTTGTAAAGTTACAGAAAATATTTCAGGCGCAGAAAATATTTTGAGGGGTTACGGCGAAAAATCTGAATGACAGTCTTTTTCCACTCATATCCCGGAATACAACGAAGACACAAGCAATAACCTGTTATTGCAGGAACCGGAACTATTGTATATGTACTATTTGAACGTATCTTTCAAGTGTAAACTCGTCCCTCATTGCTCGCCCGTAGCGATCCACGCATTCGAGGGCCCCCACTCCTCCGACTGCCTCCAATCATTCGACGGCTCTTACTCCTCCGACTGCATCCAATCATTCGACGGCTCTCACTCCTCCGACTGCATCCAATCATTTCCAATCATTCGACGGCTCTCACTCCTCCGACTGCCTCCAATCATTCGACGGCTCTCACTAGTCCGCCTGCATCCAATCATTCGACGGCTCTCACTCCTCTGACTGCCTCTAATCATTCGACGGCTCCCACTCCTCTGACTGCCTCCAATCATTCGACGGCTCTCACTCCTCCGCCTGCATCCAATCATTCGACGGCTCTCACTCCTACGACTGCGTATACGCATTCGATGGCTTCACATCGCACAGGCTAAAGACAAACGAGTAAGATTGTTCCACTCCTTGTGTATGACACTTCTCTGTTCGGCAGTTATGACCAACGCACTCCTAAGTAGTAAATCATTTCCTATCTAACTTCTTGTTAATTTCGTTCATTCCTCTGACGAGAAAAACAATTTCTTCTTTGAATAATTATGCACATTTCTTTTCCTAGTACGCTTACTGATCAATGGTTTTAATTCATCATTATAAGGAACTTATATGAACATTCAAGATATCCACAATTCTACATCTCTACATCTTTTCTCATCTATATCTTTTCTAGCCACAACTTGTTCAGTGGCGAAAGTACAGTGGCAATTGGCTCAGTGACAAAGGTACAGTGGCCATGGGCTCAATGGCAAGGGGTTCAGTGGCATAAGTAGTAGCAATGGGTTCACTGGTAACGGGTTCATGGGCAGAGATACAGTGGCATCAGGCTCATTGGCAACGGTTCTATGGCAAATATTTAGTAGGAGCGCATTAAACAAATTTAGTACGGATATTACGACAAGAACTTTGATTTTATTCAGACAAAACTGGTATGAAGCTTGATCCAATGGCTCTTTGTAGCTTTGAAGTCTATATAATGGAGTCTCAACTCTTCGAAGTTTGTATACAATCTTTAAGGACACTTTCAAATAGTTTTCAATAGTATTCAATAGCATTAATGCGAGGCTGCGACGGGTATTCAGTCATTTTTACACGATTACGAGAATTTTTTTTTTATTTCCTATGGATAAAAAGGCGTACACAGGAGGCGCTGACCTGTTCGTGGCGAGCACCTCGCAGAGGGACCGGTAAAGTTAAATTAGAATAAGTAATTAATTTAAATAATAATTGTGCTAATTTGATAAGCCTGCTTCTTAACAAAATTTTCCAATGGAGAAGTTTATTGTTCCTGTTTGAGATGTTAATTGTGAACGAGGGAAAGTGCAAGGCTTCTAGACAATAATTTTCAACAATTAATCAATGTTATTTATTTCTAACATGTAAGTGGCTTGAATCGTGGCCATGTAACTCCAGGAGGATGGCCTGGGGGGTCGAGTGGTGCTGCAGCAAGCGATCATATAAAACTACGAAGAAAGCAAACGACGAAACGTAGAAATCTGAACGTAAAAAGCCAAATCTCTACCCAGAACAAAATTTCGCTTGATAAATGATCTTAAATCTCTTCAGGCTAAGATGTTGCAGGCAAACAATTCAACAGACCATTATTAATTTTTCGATCGAATAATATCATTGCTTTATATTTAACCAGGATGGAATTCCTGGAATGATGATTCGCATATTCAAGGTCGATACAGCCCGGTAACTTGATCATTTCTAAAGTATAAGATAAATATAGAAATTTTTTGTTAGTATATTAGATCCAATATATGTTCACTTGCTCTTATACTACCCCTCCTGATCTAATATTTGTTCATTGGCAGCTTATATTACCACTCCTGATCCAATATTCGTTCCCTTGCTCTTATACTACCCCTCCTGATCCAATATTTGTTCACTTGCTCTTATATTACCCCTCCTGATCCAATGTTTGTCCACTTGCTCTTATATTACTCCTCCTGATCCAATATTTGTCCACTTGCTCTTATATTATCCTTCCTGATCCAATATTTGTTCACTTGCTCTTATATTACTCCTCCTGAATTCTAACCTGCATCTAACCAACTGTGGTTGAGCCTATAACGGCATCTGCGGAAAGTTTTTCGGACCTAGAGAACCACCCAACCACATACTAGTTACAGGTCTCTTCTTAATTAAGTGAAACATCAACATAAATTGACAAAATGGAACGAAACGTATCTTTAAGATTACGATTGAAAGCTATATTGCTGCTTATAAGGAAATGCATAATCCGTAAATCGTTATTATTTCAAGTAATACTTCTTGGTACTTGTTTCGGACGTAGCAGTCCCAGGCCCCGATGGATCGCCGCCCGCCTCTGATATAGACAAGTCGCTAAGCCTATTTTCCGCTTTTTAATACCTGTACGTAAAATTTAAATGATCGTCGAACTAAGACATTGAATATTTCAGTGTATCAAGCTTAACATCAACATAACAACAAACGGGAATAAATGTCAAATGAAAATACATTACATTTTAGTACAAATTCAAATATAACCTTCAATAGACAATTCTAATTTCAATGCAAATATAACACGATATTAGTAGCAGTCGGTAGTAACACTGAAACTAACTTGTAACTCGCGTACTCTAAAATGTTACATTGTAGGGAACGATGCTGAGAGTAAATCATTTGAATGACTAACGCTGGTCTTCTAAGTGAAAAATCAAACCAAAATAAGTGTAATCGATTCATTTCTCTTTTGAGTTCTCTACTCCAAACTATGTTATGCGTTATGCCCGTTCAAAAGTTTCAAGATACATGAATGATGAACTCTACGCTGTTAACACTATTCCTTTATATGGGATACTTACTAACTTTAAAAAATTCGTTACAATGCAGCTCATGGAAAAAAATGGTTCGTATGGCTCTTCTAGTCTGATGCTTACTTTTGCTCAACGTTTCATATCCATTGATAAATGTTGGTGATTGAAATCTTGGTACGTTGAGAACCAGGTTGAATATCCCCACAAGCTGACGTCAGGTGGGCTGAATTGGGTTCGTGGAACAGCACCCGAATACTTGGTATCTTCTTCAGTAGCTGACGTCAGGTGAGCTGAGTCGGGTTCGTGGAACAGCACCCGAATACTTGGTATCTTCTTTAGTAGCTGGCGAGCGCCTTTGTCTGTAAGGCCATCCCTCGGCAGAACCAGATCCACCCTAGTGTGAAATATAACGAGCAATAAATTAAATGTTCGTTTGAGTTTGTAACTTTGTTAAGCTCATTCACAAGTGAAATTATCATATAAATAGCTTTTAAGAAACGCTTCTATTAGAAGTGCTTAGCCAGTTCCTCATCTCATTAGCCAGTTGGCTCTAATCTCATTCATACAAATAAATGCAGGGAAAGTTTTGCCTTACTTACTCTGCCCAAAAAACTGAAAAAGGGAAGCGATTTTCAATCACTAGCATTCGTTTTATAAAATATTTGGTAGTATAAATATATTTGGTTTTATCTAACCTCCCATTTCTATCGAAATTCGTTAAAGAATCTGTCTAAGTTGAATAAAATAGGAACTCAATTGTTTTGCAATATGAATCTTAGTATACGATTTATACGACGCTTATGATGAATTTTCAAGGAAGATCAGGAAATTTGTTGGAAGTCGGTTTTCTTCATCAAAGGATGAAACTCTTTTAGTTTAATTAACTTATATTCTAAGAGATTTTTTGGTACTCAAATTTTATGATTGATGAGTGCATCGTATTTTATTTGGCCTGCGTTTCTGTGTCGTATGTGGTAAAAGTTAATAAAGAGAAGTTATAGGTAACTTGGCCTCGAGAAGGATCGCAATTAACTTACGTGGAGAGGACAGGCCCACTGTACCGGCCAACTGGCTGGATTAATTGATGAAGGGCGGCAGGATGGGCGACACCCAGTCGACGTCCTCGTCTCTCAGGTCAGGGAAGTTCCAGCGGGTGACCGCACAGCCGAGGGCATCTAGGGTCGTGCCAGCGTCGCTCGGGGCTCCTTTGACGCAACAGACATTAACTGTTGGATGACGGGAACCTTTGTCAAGCAAATATATTGACTTTAAGCGAATAATTCTTTGAGAGAATTTGTGTATAAAGAATTTTGATGCGCATCTATTGCGTTGAAATATTTACGGGCAATAAAAACTGGCCACCTTAGGTCCTGGTCATTCACAAGCAAAACAAAGTTTTTTAGGGTTAAGAGCTCAAGGATATAAAATAAAAATCACGACGGGTGCAACAATCTGATAAAACTGAAATTCACTAACAAAAAGATGGCTTCAAGTCAGTATAGCGATCGAGGTCCTCTTTGCTGGCCAGACGAACTCTCAAGTTCCTAGGCTCTCGACTTCGGATCTTCAAGTGAGCGAAGACTTGATCAGGCGATCAATGCACGGCGTTGAGCCAGCGCCTTGCCTCACAGAGCAAATAACATATGTATATTAGGCAACAATCAACATAGATATCAATAGTGTTTACACTCAAATAAAAGAAATAACTTGATACGAAGTGAGAGTTTAAAAACCAATGTAAAATTTCTCCTCTATGCCACCACTCTTTGATTTCACCCATGGTCAAACCATCGGCCAATGTACCCTGACTTGCTGATGATGGCTCCCATGCCTCCATCCGCCTGTCCTGCAAGCCTCCAGAAGTAGTCCAGGGGTAGCAGGCTGATGTAGCCGGAGTGAGCGGCGAGGCGGGACCGCTGCTCCCCCAGCCCCGGGATGTGGCGGGTGTGGGTGGACAGCAGCTCCCCCAGCCCCGGGATATGGCGGGTGTGGTTGAACAGCAGCTCCCCCAGCCCCGGGATAGGGCGGGTGGGGGTGGACAGCAGCCCCCCAAGCTCCGGGATGGGGCGGGTGTAGGTGGACAGCACCACGAGGAAACTGGGCTTGATGGTGTTGACCAGGCTAACGAGGGCTCGCTCTCCCTTGTTGTTGGAAAGGCTAACGAGGGCTCGCTCTCCCTTGTTGTTGGACAGGCTAACGAGCGCTCGCTCTCCCTAATTGTTGTTGGACAGGCTAACGAGCGCTCGCTCTCCCTTGTTGTTGGACAGGCTAACGAGGGCTCGCTCTCCCTTGTTGTCCCGGGATGGGGCGGGTGTGGGTGGACAGCAGCTCCCCCAGCCCCGGGATGGGGCGGGTGCGGATGGACAGCACCACGAGGCGACTGGGCTTGATGTTGTTGGCCAGGCTAACGAGGGCTTGCTCTCCTTCATCGAACTTAGTGATTGTCCAAGCTGCACCTTGCGGCATGAGCTCACACGTTGGTAACTGTAGAGAAGTTAACATATTTTAGCAAAGCATTCTCGAATTTAGGAGCAATTATAAGATTTATTTTTCACAAATTATCCCATTACTAATTTATTGTCGTAGTGCTAACTGCTAAATTCTTCTATACAAAGAAGAACTTAACATGGAAGTTGATATCTCAACTAAAGCGGTCGGCAGGTTCATAACAGTTGTGACAACACCAGAGGCTGGATGAGCGGTCGAGATGAAGGTGCGAATTTATTTAGCTTATTAGGGTGTATTAGTTATTGTCAGAGAGATTAGAAAGCCGAATTAAGCACCTTTTTCAACAAGAAAACTTTTAACCGCTTTACCACTCATTCTTTCCGCCTTCTTTAATCATATTTTGGACAGACAAACCTTCCCATTAGTGAGAAGTCAATGTGAGCAGAGTCAATATCATCTGTATGAGCAGGGGGATATACATATATATGGATCAAAAATACTATTTTTTTATTGCAAATTTAAACGAAAATTTTTACACAAAAATTTTTCCAAACACTTTCAGAATTTCGGCCATCGTGGCATGTACAATCATTCCTGCATTTTGGATGAGAAACGCGATTTCTAAAGTGTGTTTGCGTGCCCTTCAAGATGAATTGTTGTTCGACATTTAATTTTAAGTCGTGAATATAATTCATATAAAAAATATTGCATCCTTTTCACAGCCTCCGTTTAGAGGCAGTACTCATCTCAGTACTCATCCGTTTAAAGGCAGTGCACTCACCTCTAACGAAGTACATTTCGTGCTGGCTGCATCCAACCTCGCCTTGTTGTGATTTCTTGTATCTTTTTATTTCCTTCAGGTTTCAATTTTAGGCGACTGATCAATTCCTTTAATTTTTGTCTCATGTTCTCATCCGTTTCTCTTGTCTCATCTCCCCACACCTCGAGATCTTACTCTGCTGACGCTTTCTGGACCAGCAGCTTATCCTTCCATTCCTTAAAATCTGTCTCGAGGTTGAGGATTTCATCAATCAAGCTTAAAACTTCCTCAGAAACAGAGACGAAACTATTCACGCTTTCAAGTTTGCCCTTCATTGTGATCCGTAGTTTTGCCCACGAGTCCGCAGGGCCTACTTCTTCCTGAAGCAGGTCGTCTATCGTCTCAATTTTGTGCGGGGCGTGCGCGCCGCAGGTACACGAGAAACTACGAGTTCCATGCAGTCCACGCACAGGTAATCCTGTGCCTTGCCTTGATGATTGCGCGGTATTGCTGACTGTAAACGCAAAGGATTTAGACGAGCCTTTACTTCGGAAGGAATCATTGCGTAGTTGACCAACATTTGATCCGCGCGCCGGGAAATTTGTTCCCTGCATTTTGGGCAATTTTGGGTTTCAGGCGCGTCTAGTAAGCTCGTAATGCAGGAGAAGCAAAACGTGTGGCCGTAGGTCGGGCAAAGCGGCTTGTGGTTGCCCGAGTCGTAGGCCTCGTCACAAACTTCGCACTCCAATAAAGCAGTAGCCATGTTCTTTAGATGTCTGACAAATTTTTCGAATTTTGATTAATGAACTCCAAGCAAAAATTGATACACTTTACTGAAAACTCTCCTCTGTAAAGTCAATGATACATCACCTTTGAAACGAACGCAAGAGATTGGCAAAATTGGTCAGCTCAGAGATTTAACAACGTACAGCAAACACAGCCTTTTTACTTAGCCCGGAAATGATTTTACTGACATGAAATTACACAATTTGGTATTTCATTAACGAAAGCTTTGACGAAAATAAATAAAGAGCGAAGAGTCCTCGCATTGATTAATTTTTTGTGCCAACATTGGATCACGGTGCCACGTTAAAATGTTGGGATTAATAACATGAAATTTAGCCGTAGCTGCAAGGCAAATACAATTACGACGTTTACCAACAATACGGCTGATTCGAGACTGAATGATGCCTTCAATCTTTACAATGGAGCCTCCCTACCCTAACAAAATTTAGAGCCGAGGGCGGCTCTGGATTAAGTACCGCCTAGGACTCGGGGAGCATAGTCCACCAGCATCCCTATGTCCGCGTTTCGGTCTACATTCTGGTCCCCGAATCAGACGGCTACCAGAGCCTGGTCCTTATTCTGGCGGCCGTTGAGCGGTACGTATTAAGGTCGCCCCCGTATTCGGGGAAGGTCTGGCCGAGTCTGAAAAATCGCTAAAAAAAATCCCCCCCCCCTTCCTCCCACTGGGGAGGAAAGAGGGGGGGAGCGATTCTTCTCCTCCCCCCACTCTCTTCCTCTACAGTGGGAGGAAGGGGGGGAGAAGTTTAATATTTACGTTAGTTCCTTTACAATACCTGTACTATTCACGTTTGTACTTTCCAATACCTGTATTTACGTTAGTTCCTTTCGATACCTGTTTTCTAGTCGCTGAAAATGATATAATACAAGAAGTCTCTGAACACTATATTATTCTGAGCGTTATTTAGATTCCATCAATACATATTAAAATTTCAGGTAACAATTTGAAGCGAAAACATGCGCTGTCACTCTAGCTCAACATTTTTCCATTCTCCCCACACAAGTGTGAGTAACGCATATCATCCAATTTGAACATGAAAAATAACAATTTGAACATGAATATCTGAAAAATAAAATATAAGAATATCGTTTACTTATATCCTTTTTTATCTTTTTATCCTTTTAAATTGTTTATCCTTATAGGCTTCATCACTAACTATTGCACAACTCTTTCTTCAACACAAAATCACGATACAAGAAGCCTAAATTTAGAACATATTCTCATTCAATATTCTTGCGCCAATATTTTATTAATTTTATTACTTTTAAAACTTAACACTAGCAAAATACAGCCAAGAACTTGTAAATCAGTCATGGGAACCAGAGAGAGAGCAAACTTTAGGCTCATTCCATATTCTCTCACATATAGCACATATTACGCAAAATTTACAAAATATAGGTGGCAAGAGAATACGTTTCTACAGCATCACTACTAATGACAAACAAAAATAGAGTCCATTTAATTTTGGAAAATTTCATTACTTAACCGGCTGTATCACTATCGTATTATTGAAGAATGTTCCATATTCATAGTTAAATAGTTGATTACAATTCAAGGAGCCTGACGGATTTAGAAAAAAACGCTGTGTATGGGCGAAGTAACATTGTGTTGCTTAGGTGAGCGTCTTGAAGTGGCCGAAATGCGGTTAGAATCTTCGGAATTTTCTTGCATGTCGATTGTCGAAGTTGAAGATGATTCAATACGTCTAAGAGGAACTCGTCCTCTTCGGACGCGGTGGTCTCTCCATCGTTCCCAGGCGGGTACGTTTTTGAGCGCATTCATGCATGATGACCTGGTCCGCTTCAGGTCTTCTCGCACTGTCGAATCCCGTTTGCTTCAGAGCGACTGTAAAATATGAAAGAAAGTAACTGCCTGGGTTGACCATAAACTGAAACGAATAAAATAGGGTTAATAAAAATCTATGAACGATGTTGTCAATACAAAAAGTATATAGCGGATCTTGTGATTGCGCCAGCAAGGAATATTGAGGAATTAGAAGCAGGTCGCGCTCGTGGGCGAGTCAATCTTTGATAGTCCGGAGCTACAACAGGATCTCAAGCAATTCGCGCTGTTCGTGGCAGATGAGGCCATATCATCGCTAGACTGCTTGGGCGCGAGGTGAAGTAGGCAACAACGGCCTAGATTTGCGCGTTTGCGAACGTCTCTGCGGCGAACGGCCGCAATGACTGCGAGAATTTCGAACTGGGCTTCAATATGCTTAGAAAATTTCAACTCATTGTCGATATTAACTCCTAAATCTTATTCCATTGTCGTCTTCGACATAATCACTCTGTCGTTGCAACCGTGTCTTCTCATACTGTAATCTTGCTGTTCATTATTCTTGCCAAGGTGGATTACTTTACATTTGTCAGCGTTAAAACGAAGCTGCCACTTATCAGCCCAGTCAACCAGCCTGTCAAGATCACATTTTAACTGTACTTTTCGCGACATATTCTTCACTGTTTTATAATTTTTGTGTCGTCAGCATACATCGAGAGCACACGCTAGACCCAGCTTCTGGCAGATCGTTTATAAACGCGACAAATAAAACAGGCCCGAGAACTCTTCCTTGTGGCACGCCGCTGCGCACTGAAGCCCAGTCTGATACGGGCCCATTAATACTGACAAGTTGGCGTCTTGCTACTACTGAAGAGAAATGTCAATTTTGACATTGCTGTCAATTTTGAAACAAAATTTCAAAAGTTTTGTTATCCCAGCAAAACCTAAATATTATTTATCTTCGTCGGTTAAGTTATAACCCATTACCCATCTTAAAAGCCAGACCATATGCACAGAATTGATTCTAAAATCTTTGAACGAGTTCGTTGCATTTGCGCGGTAAGAAAACCGTTGCTTCGGTTGTAATTTTTGTATCCAATTTTAAAGACCACGCTATGTATTCATGATTTTATATCAACTCACTACGATAAAGTTGTGATAAAGTCGTTTTCAATTATAGTTCATACAGCCTGGAACCTCGAACCAAGTTCTTGCTCGCCTTTGGACTTGATTTTTGTCTGCCTGTTTTTAAATTGGATTTCTATAAGTTCTTTTTAGTTTTGAAAGATTTGCTCTTAGCATACAAAATGTTTCCATTACCAACCGTCAGGAATTTCTTGGCAACTTACAAAGTTTAGCTTACCGGCATTTTTATGGTTTTAAATCTTACAAAATTTTCTCGTCTTTTTCAGCCGCTTGATTTCTTTTTGTTGAAAGACGTGGCCAAAAATAAGGATCTTATCATTTGTAAGCCAGATAAAGGTAAAGGAGTAGTACTAGTTGATCACAATCGTTATAACAGAAAACAGATACTAACCCTATCGAAATTCGAAGACCTGTCAGCCGCTGGCACACGGACGCCCCAGGTTCTTATGGCCGGGTAAATTAGAAGCTCTATGTCCGCATTAGGTTCCGGTTGCCGTAGCGAAATAAGCGCCGAAATGGAATCTTGTGAAATTACTCGTCGAGCTTGGGGCGATCGTGGGGCGCGCGTATTTGGTACCTGATACGTTCGGGACAGACACGGCCGAATATGAAAAATGCTTAAAAAAA
>NW_025937679.1:3170-98123 GCF_000764305.2 Hyalella azteca | reverse complement strand
AGGCCGTTTACGTTTACTAGCATTATTTTCATGTCTTATCTATTTATTTTTAGTGCATTTACTTTACTAATTGATTTATTTGTGTTTCTAGGACTGAACTTTTTCTGAACAGAATTTTGTGTTATGAACTGACGATGGAGCTGGACTCCGAAACGTTTTCTCTTATAAAGATATGGTGAATTTTTGTGGTATTTTCTTTGCGTTTATATTCCTGAATAACTTGCGATTCAAGCAAACAAGTGATTTTAATACTCACTACGACATAATTATTTTACCTCACTATCACACTGTAAAACCATTTTTGCGCAGCAAGAAAAAGACTCATTTACCTCACCACACAAACAGTTCAATTGTAAGCAACCATCACTCCCGCGGCACCGACTGACGGCCCACGGCTTGGGCCAGTGACGGCTGCAGGGTGCCAGATAGAGGCAGGCGAAAACCGGTCAAATTTCAGCATTTATTTGTAGATTTGTGCTTTGAAGAGCAATAATTAAATTTTTTATATATCAAAACTTATAACAAGTATAAGGTCAAAATAGATTTTGCCTTCCAACGCCAAAGAAAAAAAAGGCCGCAAAACGGCCCATCTGGCACCGCTGCATGCACGGCTGGTCACGACCAAGAAAAATAATACAGAAAAATTTCTGATTATTTGCAGAGATATTTTCTATGATCGGAGTACCGGAGCTTATTTTGGAGTTATTGTAGTGCCTATGAGGTAATGAGAAATAGTTCGTGTATATTTTTACTTGTGTGAATTTATTATACATGCTTTTTACACTTAATTTTCTGGAAAATAAGTCTTTTTATGTGTTCAGAAATTTTTTTGAATTCACAGAAATTTCGCCGCATGTGGCAACACAGTTGCGGCGCAGCTATCCCGAGCAGGCCACGCCTGGCATACAAAGACTTCGCTGGAACTCGTAACGATCGCGTTTCATCCAGGAAGTCGAGCGTACGAGGCTATTGGGAAAACATTTTTTAAGCTCACAACTGTTAACACGTTGACTACGATTGCTTCATCTTGTACTATTATTTCATTTTTAGTGCCGTTTTTAAACAGTTTTGCCAGACGGTCATTTATTCCGGATAAATTCCGTGATTTTGTTTTTCTCAATTGCGTTGGCCGGCTAAAATTTATGATAGGGGTACTTCCTAATTAAATTTTAAATACCGCAAAAAGAAAATAAATGGAATTTTTATAGCAAAAGCTACAAATAAACTAGCATATATTGAGTTATCGGCCTTTTTTTGCCTTTTTTGTTCTCGGATTTGGCCGATTTTAGGCACCCTAATTATGTATCACAACGTCCTGGAGAAATACATTTCGTGGCACGCATATGTACCATTTCGTAGTCAACGTGTTAAGTTGAAAAGAAAACATTATTTTAAAAATACTGTTTATTCCATCCAAACTTCATTGAACCAGGTTTTATTTTTATAATCTTGAATTAATTGATATATTAGGTTAGAACCAGCTCGACAAATTAAATAATTCTTGTAAAAATCTGTAATAATTTCTACCACAGCGTATCAATAATAACTACTCACATTCCAAAATTCAAGAAAATCCGTTCAGTATTGGAGAAATTATGAGTGGTTCAGTAGCGCGAGTCCGCAGGCGAGTTCGCAGGCGGGTCCGGAGGTGTCGATTCAGTGTTATCTGATCATGTTCCATCACTGTTATCTTATCTTATTCCATCACTGTTATCTTATCTTATTCCATCACTGTTATCTCATCATGTTCCATCACTGTTATCTAATCTTATTTCATCACTGTTACTTCATCATGTTCCATCACAGTCATCTTATCTTCTTCCATCACTGTTATCTCATCATGTTCCATCACTGTTATCTTATCGTATTCCATCACTGTTATCTCATCATGTTCCTTCACTAGGATCTCATCATATTCCATCACTGTTATCTTATCTTATTTCATCACTGTTACTTCATCATGTTCCATCACAGTCATCTTCTTCCATCACTGTTATCTCATCATGTTCCATCACGGTTACCTTATCTTATTCCATCACTGTTATCTTATTTTATTCCATCACTGTTATCTCATTGTTCCATCACTGTTATCTCATCACGTTCCATCACTGTTATCTCATCATGTTCCTTCACTGATATTCACTGCCCATATTGCCATCATGAGGAGTTATTCGGGTATGATGGACTGAGAGAAGGCACCCAGCCAAAGATAAGGGCGATGCAAATAACTTCGTTGTAGAAAATTATGTTGTGGTGGAAGTCCAAACGTGTGGTGAAGTATATTGTTGAAGGCTTGCCAAAATTAAAGATTTAGTCAGATTTAATTGAAGTTTTAACAAGGTTAAGTTAGGAATTTTACAAGGTTAAATTAGAGATTTTTCAATATTAAGTTTGAAATTCAATAAGATTAAACTGAAGATCAACAAAATTACATTGAAGATTTTTGAGCCGTTGATAAGAAGACATTGATATAAGGTATTGACAAGATTATACAAAATAAGACATTGATTAAGGCCTTTGAAGATCAGACAACAGCCGTAAAAACAGTACGATTTAACCAAGCGATTGAATCCAGTTTTTGGTTGCGTCCATGACACACGAAATGTTCATGACTAATCATCGAATTTAGTTAAGCCCAAACTGATCAGTTACGAAAATACATTAAAAATTTTTCTCGAATAATATTGTGTCCGAAGCACGAATAGCCTGTTGAAGAACAGACTAGACGAAGCTATGCAGGAGCATATGTTCAGTCTTAAAATGCCTAGCAAATTACGGACCAGGCAATAAGTCCAGCAGCTATCTCAATCAATCGTCAGTTATGGAAAGATCGGGTTCCAAAGGCCGGATCCCTTGTGAATCAAGTCACGAAAAGTTCAAGAATCGGCAACAGGCCATGGGCCTATTTCTTCAGCGCCGACACTTCTATTTTATTCTAAAACAATTACAAAACATGGGTCAGTCAAGTCATAAAATTGCGTTCAGGATGATTAGACTGAATTTATAGCATTGATTCATTTGACTGCCTGTAAACGACAATGAAAGAATTTTGTACCAAGATATACGCCAAAATCACCGTATATAAATTTATTCGAAATTTTCCTAATCAATCGATATTTTTTTTTAACAGTAATTTAAATTACCGAATTTAAAAAATAATGCTTAGATAACAATTAATATTGAAGTACGAATCATTATTGCCTTATTAGGCTACGATGCAAAATAACACTGTTATTTTACACTACACTACTTTTTTTACTTTATTTTACACTACACTACACTAAATAACACTTTTTTAGATGACGATTTCTTACTGAAACACAGAAGCGTAAATAGAAAAGTAGAATTAATTAGCCTATTTACAAACTGGAGACAGGAAAGTCGTTTGAAATTTAATAATTGAAGTGAATAGAATAACCCAAATGAAGCGGAAACAAACACCATGCAACAAAAACGTTGGGCATTAGACGGCAATGAAATCGCTGATGTTTCGAGGAAGATACTAAAATGTTAAAGGAAATTTCGCACGCTGAATAAATTAGATCAGTAACGCTATCATAAGAGGAAACTATTGACGAGTACTGCCTTTAAACTAAATTTTTTAATAGTGCAAAACACTGCTGAAATAATTAGGCAAGGTAAATAATTCGGTGAATACGGTAAATGCTTAGGCGAATGAGGTAAATAATCATCATCGAAAACTAAGAAATCAGCCAATTTGACGGTCAAGACGGTTACTCCACTCAATCTGGTATGATTCAGAGGCATCGTTATCTCAAGTGATGATAATGATAGAGCAGGCTGCCAGATGCGTGGTCGCTCGATCGATGCTTCAAAGGAAATTCTTCTTTAAATGATACGCTTTTGCATAATTGATACTCCGAGTGTTGCGTCCATATCCAGACTGTCGCGAAAAATGCTGTAAAATGGTCTGACTGGCACTTAAGTGGCCGGCTGCCCAGTGAAATAAAACAGTGTGTGTTTTTTTCAAATTAACATATGAAACCATAGAAATACTTGGAAAAACGGCGAAGCAGCATAAATTCACTGGAGTGGCCGTACACAAGAAGGACGTTTAGAACGTTTTTTGACCGTTATTTCGAACAGTGCAGAAGCCTGGTGTTTGGAGGATAGATGACAGAGATAGAGATGCAATCTCATGTCCTCATGTTTTCGCAGCACATTACTTGTACATTTTTATCTATGACTGTGAGACCTCACAGGCTGCTTGAATCGACGGCAGTTCACAGAAGAAAGCGTCGGGTGTAAGACGCGACAGTTTCTTGGTATTCTAGGTTAAATTTCATACAGTTAAAAATGATAAACTACCAAACGTATTGTTTGGGCAACAGTGAGTGTGAAATGTTTTTCGGGAACCAGCATTTCGCCTAAAACGTTGATGTTTTATCACTCGATGCGTACGACCAACTATATCACTAATCATGGGATGAGAAAGCAGTATAGCAATTTCATTCCTATTCCTACATGGAAAGTTTCTAAATGATCAAATAAAATACAATACCTATTTCAAGCTATCGAGAGGCTTTGTACATGTAAGGTGTAACTATAATTTATTTATAGCTTATTACACTAAATTTTCATTTGTTTTTTACTCAGTCTCTAAACGAAATTTCGAGACTTGACGTTTCGAGGCTTGAGGTTTCATTATTATCCAGTATCTAATGTTAAAAAAATTGTTGCTGCCACGGCTCCAATGGTTGCATTTCTTATTTCTCGGTCGGCAGAACTCATTCAAAAACTTTGAACTGTTTACAAATTCAGATTGTTTGAATTTGAAGTCGGTATGTATCGAGAGATCCAGCAACCATGTCAAATTCACCAAACATACTTGTCGATATGCGTAATTTTTTCAAACTGTTAGAGTTTGGAGCAATTTGGTTCTTACTGGTTTAAAATGAAGCGATACTGAAAGACTGAAAGGAAACCTCACCAGCATAAGAAATCAATATGTAGAAGCTGAAAGGAACGGATAAAGTTATAAAAATATTGAAATTTTACACTGTAAAATTTTTTACGACGGCCACTCATAGAGCACTTCCTAAGAGAAGAGGAAATGAACATTGGCGTCAACGTCTTTCATTTGAGTTTTCATTGCAGTTTCCACGCGTAAGTTTGGTAAAGTACTTTATAAGTTGCGGGGAAGCAGTGGTTTAAAGAAATTATTTTCCTCTTAGACGCGTCATTTGTACAGACTACCGATATAGAATATTTAAGAGTTCTGAAACATTTGGATCGAGATCACTTAATTAAAAGAATTTATTAATTAAATCATATAATAAAACAAAGTGAAATACAGTTACCCACCAACATGGCCACCGCAACGCTGGAGTGCAAACTATGTTTCGAAGAATACGACTCGGGCGACCACAAGCCGCTTTGCCTGCCTTGCGGCCACTCGTTTTGCTTCTCATGCATTTTACGTTTACCAGCTAATTTTGACGGCAGAATCTGCCCAAATTGCAAGAAGCAAACATCGCAACCAATTGAGGAAATGTTGGTCATTTATGAATTAATTCCATCCGGGAGTGAGTCTCGTCAACGTTGCGTGCGCAAAAAAAAAACAGTCTAGGGCGACGTGCCCCAAGCACCAAAAGGCGCTGGACTACCTGTGCGTGAACTGCATGGAACTCGTGTGCTTCACGTGCTCCAAGAGCACGCACTATACGCACAAAATTGAAGTGAAAGACGACCTGCTTCAGGGAGGTGAAGGCGTTGTGGATTCCAGGACAAAAATACGAAGTAAGATGCAATACAATCTTGCTTTACATAATGTTATACTATCGAAGTATGACGAAATGTTGAAGTTTATTGAAGAAATCAACAATTTTGAACCTGATGTTGTGAGCAAACGAAATTTAATTCGAAACCATGTAACGTCTATCGAGCAAGATCTTCAGGCCTGGGATGCCCCAGCTACCAGTGCTGATAGGCGCAAGATGCGCCAGTTTAGTGAAATTCTCGGCAGCCTGAAACCTGTAAACGACGAATTCAATTTGTACCATGGTAAATGGGAAAAAATTATCGCATTTGTCAAGAAATACTATCCATTGGAGGTGAGAAAAATTTTGCACCACTCTGAAATTTCAATCAAGCATCCAAAGATTTTCAGTCAAAAATATAGGGAAATATTTATGCTTTCGAGTGACAAACAAATTGTAAAATAAGTAACCAAACAATTGATCTGTCTGAGAATTAAATCCAAATTCGGATCTGCACTTCATTCGTTCTTTAAGCACTTATATGACACTCATTTTCCATTCACTAATCATTAATTATTCATTCATGTTTTATTAATTAATCAATTTACTAATCATTAATTAATTATTCAAGTATCATTAATTACTGCACTCACAATTCGTTAATTCATTTCCCCAAATGGATAAGGAAGCTCCAGGCATGAATCTGGTTAATTAGTTAATGAGATGAGTTAAAAATATAAGAAAATCAAAAACTATTGCAACATTCACTGCAAAAGTGTTTGATAGAGATGGCCCGAATGGGTGTTGTAATAAGAGTTTGTTGCAGTGACGCGTGTTGTAATTGATGTTTGTATCAGTGACGCGTGTTGTAATTGGAGTTTGTTGCAGTGACGCGTGTTGTAATTGGTATTTGTTGCAGTGACGCGTGTTGTAATTAGTGTTTGTTGCAGTGACGCGTGTTGTAATTGGTATTTGTTGCAGTGACGCGTGTTGTAATTGGTATTTGTTGCAGTGACGCGTGTCTTAAAATATGTGCTTTTTACCAATGTCCGGAATATATTTTTCCTCTCAAGGTACTCGACCCGCAACTCGGAAACATCTTCGGACTCCCCCTCGTACGCTTCTTCGAACTTCTGTACGCACACTTCCTCGGATTCCTCTTCGGATACTTTCTCGGACTCATCCTCGGATACTTTCTCGGACTCCCCCACGGACATTTCATTGGACTCCTCTTCGGACACATCCTCGGACTCATCTTCGAATATTCTTACGGACCCCCCATCGGACACTTCCTCGGACTCGTCCTCGGACACTTCTTCGGACTCTTTTTCGGACGCTTCCTCGGACTCCTCCTCGGACTCTTCCTCGGACTCTTCTTCGCACACTCAAATCCCTTCTTTCGATTTAAAAGAAACTTAATTTTGGTAAAAACTGCAAATTGAATATGTTTCTTCCGATTTGATTACAAATATTATGTGTGCGCAGCGTTTCTGTGTTAATACTACTCAACTGGCCAACTCAATTTTTCACTTGATTGCACGTACGTTGCCTGGTATTTGACAGTTTATCCATATTTTGCATCCATAAATATTTTAGCATCAGATAATAATAACAGTAATAAAATACAGTTCCTATCAAAATTCGGCTACCGCCCAGGCATCTGCCCGAGAATCGCTACTCTAAGCTAGACGTTATTCAGGCTTTGCTTGGCCACCCGATCGAAATCAGTTTCTGGTCAGGATCTCCTCCCCAATTTTATAGTTGCCTCAGAGTGCAAGAAGGGTCGGCCGAGCAGAGTAATACCGAGCTAGCAAGCTGCCCAGAGGCTGCCACCCAATCCTTGAGCCGAAGCATACTTATAGTGCGGCTGATTTTCGTGTTCCCAGGGCGGCACCCAATGCAGTGTTGAGCCCGGGTCCACATTTTGTTAGGGTTTATTTACTTCAATATAAGGAATATTTGTAAATTTAGACACCACAAATAACAAACTTTCTTATCTCAGCCAATTCACATGCAAGCTTCTGAAATTATAGACGCTCATGTGTTCTTTATTTCTTGTTCCTCAAGATTTTTTGTGGATAAAACTAATACATTTTACTCTATTAATTTTACTTGATTGATGCAATCGCAAATTTTAAAGGTAAAGTATAAGGCACAAATAAAGGCAAAAAATAAGGCGCATATCTTTTTGGAATACGTATCGGAGTATAGCTGCATTGTCAATTTTCTAACTGATGATGAAGCTGGACTTCGTTTACTATAGTTACCGGTATATGATGGATGAATCTTCGCGGCCTGAACTTGGTTTTTAAATTTCAGGGTATACTTTGTTGATGGAGTCTTTATGAATTAATGATGTGAATATTACGTGATTTTTAAAATAATTTTTCTCATGCCAATCGTATGTAATTTTCTCAAATGTTTAGTTGGCGGTCGCTCTTTTCCATGTGAAGATAAAACAGACTTCAAATGTCGATTTTCGAAGTGAAAACGGCTAAAAAGTACATAGAGTGATAAGAATGGATCATTATTCAAATTGCGATAAATTAATTGCCTATTGGTGGATCAATCTGAACCAGTACGTATGGCCCATAAAAGTTGTGTATCAGAGCCACGCACGCTTTCTGCTCGCGCTCTGGCTAAGAAAGTGAGCCACTGTTTAAAATATATGACCAATTCATTTTACAGAATATGTTCGTATATTTTTCAGCAATTCAATAGACCAAGTTGTTGGACAAACGACTTTTCCCGTTTCTTTCACTCGTACAAATTATTGAGTTACTATTTTCTTATATGTTCATTACCGGGAGCGGACGAATGCATAAACACAAACAAAATTTAGTTGAAGGGTGAGATTTTGTCCAAATAATAGCGATGCCCTTATTTTTCCCTCTGTGGGACATCTATACTTTGTTTTGCCTTGCAAAAGGGCGGACCAGTGCTTCTTGCTGAGAGTGTAACACTATTGGGACAATATGACCCAGTCATTTTTCTGAGTGTGGATTATTTTCTTTGCAATTGCATCTCAACCATTAATCAAAATCCTTCAGTTTAATAATACTCTTAAGGACCATATGAAATTAACCATTTGGGTAAAAGGAAAACGGTTAAGAACTGCTAATTTTGAAACGTTTCAAAGTTCCTAATCGAGTACTCCCTTCGTTCTAGACTGACTTAATCACTTGATAAATGCAATCACGAAATAGAGTGCCTTCCCAGCAGGCATCTGACTTTGAAAAACGTTGATTTGTTTGTCAACCAAAATTTAACGTTGAATCAACTTCGAAATGTGACCAGTAATCACAGAGATGTGGTTCAACTTAATTTCAACGTTGAAGCGACGTCGATCTTGATAGGTTGAATTTGAATTTTCAACATTGATTCAACGTTATCACACCAACAAGGAATGATGTACATGAGCATGTATGTATATTGTATATATATGTGATTATTTTGGTTAGCCTATTTATTCAAACGTTTACCAAGCGTAATATATTTTCAGTAGGTCAGCAAAGAAAAAACCTTATTGATTGATTTTGTTAAGTGATTTCTATGATTTTTTTCTACTGGAAATTTTTAAAATGGAATTGGTTTTTTTATATCGTGGAAGACTTGCTATGAAATAATTTTGAAATATCAAGAAATTTTAGATGAAATAGTTATCGAAACAACGTTTTCTCCTTCCATCAATACTTCTTTTGAAGCTTTTTTGACTATGTTATTCTGTAAATTCCCATTTTAACATCCAACAGTATTCTGTTATCAGGTTTTACATGCCATTGACTTTGGTATCTGTGCTCAATTTCTCTTGTATATTTATCTCCTGCGAACAATTAAGTCACGAAAATTACAAGAATCGGCGACAGGCAGAACCTGGCCTATTCCTCAGTGCCGAAAGTAATATACTATTTATGTTATGCTGTCTATGCTGTACTAAGAGGCTTTCTACTTCGCAGCGGCTGCTTGGCATATTTTCCTTTCTTATATCGGCTATATTTCCTATATATATTATACATGTTTCTCTATAGACATATTTTCCTTTCCTATATCGGCTATATTTCCTATATATAGTATATATGTTTCTATATAGACAAATTTTCCTTTTCTACATCGGCTATATTTTCTATATATATTATATATGTTTCCATATAGACATTATATCCTTTACTATATCGGCTATGTTTCCTATATATATTATATATGTTTCCATGTAGACATATTTTTCTTTCCTACATCGGCTATATTTCCTATATATAGTATATATGTTTCTATATAGACAAATTTTCCTTTTCTACATCGGATATATTTTCTATATATATATTATATATGTTTCCATATAGACATTATATCCTTTACTATATCGGCTATGTTTCCTATATATATTATATATGTTTCCATATGGACATATTTTTCTTTCCTACATCGGCTATATTTCCTATATATATTATATATATTTCTATATAGACATATTTTCCTTTCCTATATTGGCTATATTTCCTATATATATTATATATATTTCCATATAGACATATTTTCCTTTCCTATATCGGCTATATTTCCTATATATATTATATATGTTTCTATATAGACATATTTCCCTTTCCTATATCGGCTATATTTCCTATTTGTATTATATATATATTCCCATATAAACATATTTTCCTTTCCTATCTCGGCCTTATTTATTATACACGTTATATATATTCCAATATATATTCACAAAGGAAACAAGGAAACTTTGGGTGACTTTTTTGTCAAGCTGATAACATGGAAATAGCTGTCAAACCTTCATAAATGGTCCGTATGTGGTATGAGTAGTTGAGTTTGTTAAGAAGAAACTCAAGATTTTCTTGGCATTCTTTCAAAAGGACTTAAGGCTCAACATACGTGCATCATTTAGTAACCTGTTGACAGTAAAAAAGTGCATAATTCAGACTAAATATACCACTTATAGAAACTATAATCTTGAAACATTGTACGCGAGAAAATCTGAAATCAGGCAAAATTTGTGACATATCTGAGGGCAATGGACTTTTTTCATCATTTTTGCCGTGATCAGCAGAAAAACTGTAAACCCATGTTGCTAAACTCACTAGTTAAATATGCGTGGATTTTTTCATCGCAAACCTGTGTTACCGACGGACTTCATATCCCCTCGAATTTGAATTGTTTAGCCTGTCACATGACTAATTACCCATTATTTGTATGATCATGTTCACTTGAGTTTATGTAATATCTTATATACGATTAATCTTATATATTCTACTACTTTTACACCTATACTCCTATTAATGTACTACTTATATTCTATTTCCTGAACTCAAATTCATGCTATGAATTCTTACTCACTACGAAATTTTTTGGGCTACAAACTCAATAGAGTTTTAACGATGAAATAAAGTTCCGATGAACGGCAGTTAAATAAATGTTTTATGTACCTTCATATCTCATTTCATCGATCCCTGCTTCGTCGATAGTCGCTGAAGTCGATATTATTTTCCGACGTTCAAGTTCTACACTTGAATTCTTTCATGAAGTCACTTGGAAATTATCTTAATTTTTTCTTTTCTCACCAAATAATGCTGTGTAGCGTTAGGTATGGAATAATTTTGAGGAATGAAATGCTTTACATTTGCCCACACGAGACATCTGACATCTGTAAGCATGTTTTTCTATAGAACTCGAACATGTTTTGTTATCGCTGAGAAAGCAAAGCGACAACAAATAAATAGCTGAAATGGGTTCAAGAAATCGGTGTCACGAGGCGCTTTCCAGGCATGACAGACTGAGACAAAGCACTCATTTTACAATAAGGGCGATTTTGCTGTAAAAATTATGTTGGGGTCAAAGTACGAACGGGGTGTAATGTATTTTGTTGAATATTTGCTGAAATTGAGATTTAACCAAATTAAGTTGAAGCTGAACAAGGTTAAGCTACAGATTTAAGAAGGTTAAGCTATAGATTTAAGAAGGTTAAAATACAGATTTAACAAGGTTAAATTAGAGATTTTTCATTAATACATGCAAAATTCAATTATATTAAACTGAACATTTAACAAGATAACATTGAAGACTACATAAGAGCCGCTGAAGATTCAATAAGATTTAAGCAAGCGTTGGAATCCAGTTTATTGGTTGCGTTCATCACTCGAAATGTTCATGGTTAATCATCGAATTCAGTTGAGCCCTATCTGATCAATTACGAAAATACATAACTTTACAATTTTCTTCACGCATTGTTTCTGATGAACGAATAACCTGTTGCGACAGTACATTGCTTGAGGTTTGTGCTCAACATTATTTTTCAACAGTAATCAACACCTCTCCCCCTGGCTTCCCATGTAAAGCATGTAGTTTAATAAATAAATTGAAACTTCATACAAATTTACCATAAAAGAATGTCCTGAAGTTTGGATGTTCCACAAGATCGTCCCAACAATGAAGCGATTAGCAGTTCTTCTTATCACATTATTTGATAAAAACAATTACAAAAAATAACTCAAGTCGCAAAATTACTTTCAGGAAAATTATTTTTGAATTTACAGCAATAATTAATTTGTTTGCCTGTAAACGACCTATGAGAAAATTGGTTGAATCGTCGTATATATATTGATTCGAATTTTTCTAATTAATCGAACTTTGTCTTATCAATTAACATAAATTTAAATTAGAAAATTTATAAAATAATGCTTAGTTAACCATTAATCTTAAAGTCCGAATCATTATAGTCTCAGTTGGGTACGATGCAAAATAACACCATGCATTTTAAAGATGATTTTCTATAGAGGAACCGGAGCGTAAATGTGATTAATAAAACCACTTAATAACTAGTGACAGGGAAGTCATTTTAAATATAATAATTGATGTGAATAGAATGACCCAAATGAAGCGGAAAAAACGCAACAAAAACGTAGAACTTTAGACAGCAACGGAATCGCTATGGTTCCAAGGACAACATTAAGGTGAAGATTAAAAATAATATCATACGCTGATGTAGTTAGAGCAGTAACGCTATTAAGAAGAAACGATTGATGACTACTGCAATTAAACTAAATATTTTGATAGTGCACTGCACTGCCGATGGCCGTGGTAAAAAACTTGGCAAATTTAATTAAGTTTACCTAACCTTGTCCAGTAACATAAAAATAGAAAACATTTACCTAACCTCGTCCAGGAACATTAAAATAGATATATTACTTATTTCTGAAAACTCTTTGACACACATTGTCCATGCAGCGTTTGGAACCTTATATCTGATCACAATTTAATCAATAATTCCACAGCATACTACTTTCAAAAATTTTAATCTTGATCTAAGAACTCAGCCAATCTGATGGCCATGACGGAAATGTCAGTAAAATCTGGTATAATACTATAAAGAAGCGGTGAAATGCATCGCTATCTCAAGTAGTGATAACACAGGCTATTAGATGTGCGGTCACTCGATGCTTGAAGGAAATTCATCTATAAATGATATTCCTTTCCATAACTGTTATACAGCTAATTCATCTCATGCGTCAACATCTCTAAAGGTCTTTAGCCAACGCCACTGAATTTTTAATTTTTTTTAATTGTAAAAGACTTGATAAGTCTCGACAAAAAGCGATGCACTTGCTCTTGTATGGGTCATCCTTACCCAGTTTCAAAGCGTGTATCTCAACTTGTGTTGTGGGTAATAAAATGAGTCATTATTAGGCATTATAAACCCATTTATTTTCGGTATGTAGATTTAATTTAATTATTTCATTTTAGCATTCCATGAACTGGCGCAAATTGTTAATTTATAGCTCAACTCTGGTCAACTTCAATATTTAATTAGTCTGACTTCCCTGTAGTGCATGAGCACCATCCTGGATCTACCTGTGAACAAAACTGGAATCCCAGCTAATAGAACCTTCAAGAATCATTGACACTTAACGCTGAAACTTTCTGCTAAGTCCAGGTGTAACGAGTGGCCGTCTTCCGGCTACTTCTTCACCTTCAAGCCGGCTACAACAACAACATGTGAATTGGACAATCTTGGTTGTTTAGAGTTTTTTAGACGTCACAGTGGACATGAGTGATTGCTGAACTATTATCTTCATCTATTAGAATTAGATCCTAGTATTTCCTTCATTATGTAATAAATTGCAACTTCACTTCACCGTTGCAACTTCACTTCTTGAGAGCCTGAGCCGTAGTCTCGCCATTGGCATTACTCCTTAGTCCTTGCGTCGCAGAACTGCAACACCAGTGGCCTATGGTCTGTGGACAGTGCTAGTGTGCATAGTGGCAATACAGAGTTATTTAGGCTCATCCTCAAGTTCATTTTTTGAATCCTATAATTAGACCTGTAAAGTATCATGGATACCAGCATTATCATACATAAAAACAAAGAAAACAGCCAAAATATTAACCATTTCTTAAGAATGAAAACCTTTCGGAGTCCAGCTCCATCGTCAGTTCAAAAGTTCAAAACCTATTAGAAAAGCAGAATCAATTAGAAAACTAAATTCACATCGAAGATAAAAACATAAATTGACAAAAATAAAAACATATACACATGAGGAGACAGGCCTATCTATTTACAATTTCAAGGGGATAGGAGCTGAAGGCTGCATTTAACCGAGGTTTCTGTTTAAAAATATACAGAGATACTAAAATCCGTAGGTCAGTAACACCGGTCGTGTAAGCTAGAACTCTAAAATCACTATCGGACACCGGAACATTGCACTGCTCGGCATGGACGCGCACAGCTGAATGAGGAGGATGCGAAAGTAAAGTTCCCGTTCTGAAACTTCTGCCCTTATGCCGGCAAATTTTACAGACAAATTGACGGCCTGGGAATGGGTCTACCACTAGGTCCTACCTTTGCTAATATTTTTATGTGTTTTCACGAGACTAAATGGCTGGCCAATTGCCCTCTTGATTTTAAACCTGTTTTTTATAACCGATATGTCGATGATACTTTCTTGCTTTTCAAGCATCCCTCTCATGTGGCCCTTTTCTTTGATTATCTAAACCTCCAACATCAGTCAATAAAATTCACCATGGAGCTTGAAACCAACAATACTTTATCTTTTCTCGATTGTAATGTTACAAAATCTAATGGCCGTTTCCAGGCCTCTGTGTTCAGAAAGTCAACGTTTACCGGTTTAGGCACCAGCTTTTTTAGTTTTTGCTCATTTCGTTTCAAATTAAATGGTACTAAAACATTATTAAATCGTGGTTACCGTATTTGTTCAATTTTCAATGCTATACACACTGAATTTGAATTTTTGCGCAGCATCTTTTCTTCAAATGGGTTTCCGTCGCAATTGATTTATACTCAAATTAAGAAATTCATGTCAAGGCAATATAATGAAGTTTTTCCCGATTGTGACAGTAGGAACCTGATTTCCTGTTCTTTTCCCTACTTCGGTAAAGCATGTGACACTATGACTAAGGAATTGAAAGATTTGATCAATAAATATCTTCCGAATGTAAATCTGCAGGTGATATTGGTGAATAACTTCAAAATCGGTTCGTTCTTCAAGTATAAAGATGCTCTAACCTCTTTTTATGCGTTCGTCCCTAGTATATAGATACAGTTGTGCGCAATGCGCATCAGCGTACGTCGGTATGACGTCTCGCAATTTTTACACTAGGCTGGCGGAGCATAAGGGCAGAAGTTTTAGAACGGGAACTTTACTTGCGCATCCTCCTCATTCAGCTGTGCGCGTCCATGCCGAGCAGTGCAATGTTCCGGTCTCCGATAGTGATTTTAGAGTTCTAGCTTACACGACCGGTGTTACTGACCTACGGATTTTAGAATCTCTGGATATTTTTAAACAGAAACCGTTTTCATTCTTAAGAAATGGTTAATATTCTGGCCGTTTTCTTTGCTTTCAAATTCATGATTAACTTGCGATTTAAGCAATCTAGTAATTTTATTACATACATAAAAATTACATTACATTAATTTACATTAATTACAAATTATTACATCTTGAGTAGATGAGGAAATTAAAAATTACTGATTCTAGAAAATCTGGTTTATCACTATGGCCCGGCGGTGAACCTGTGGTTATCTACTACCAGGAATGGTAGATGTTAAATTCCAGAGTTCATACCTTATTTCAAGTTTCAACCTGGTAAATGTGAATGAAAATAAATGTTGATAGTTGATAGGTAGCCTATAAATTTTTCTGTACTTTCATGAAAGCCAGACAAGTATATTTCAGAATATTTCATCTGGTGATCTGGCATCTGCTGGAAAAATAGTGAACTTAGGATTTAGGAATTTGCCTTGAGTACCTTGGTGGCGGGCCAAGGTAGAATTGTAGTAATTATGGATTTTGCTCATGTATTTAAGATTGATCCAGCCTGGTTTCTTGATCGGTTGTTCAGTTCCACTTTTCCAAAATATCTGCTGAGAGCCCAAGTAGGTATGAAATGAAGAAATTAGGTTTATTATTATTGGATCCAATATCATATGTGCGCCTGTTCATTACTTAATAGCTTAATATAAGTTATATGTTATGCCTGCTGATTCCTGATTATGCCTCCTGATTCCACCTTGCTGAATAAATTAATAATAATCTTAATTTAGTAATTGATGATTAGATTATTGATATCATTGAGTTGCAACTTGTAAGCAAGGCAGGATTTTACTTATTCAATATTCATTAGATTTTCATTAGAAATAATAACTAGGAACATTGTTCTATCAACTTCTATGAAGTACCAAATTCATTCATCTTCAGCATGTCAGACTGTCAGATCACTCAGATGACCCATCAAAATTTGATGTGATGATGACAAAACACCAAATTTTGACCTGTAGATATGTGGTTGCAATAATACTGGAAAAAGCATTCATCAACTGGTTGTCTAATGTCTAGTATATCATTGTAGATGAATTAAAATGTAAAACTAAAAGGAAGTGATTTTGAAAATTTTAACTCCTTCATCTCCAAACTGGAAAATTGGGCTAAAACTTCTCAAAATTTTTAAGAAGAACTTCTTAAAATTTTTGATATCCTAGTATGAAATCTCATTAATGGCGATTTTTCACTAGTCACTCTTCTAAAAACTTTCCAATTAAATCAGAGATCAAGCAAATTCTCCATTATGATACAGAATGTTGTCTATTCGTGCAATTTTTTTAAAAATTTGATTTTAATTAGTAGCAATTACAGTATAGATATGAAACGCTTTTGTTTTTTTCCATTATAAACAAACAAATTGTTGTTTTATTGACATTTTTGATGAACTTCATATGATTTTTCTCATCCATTTAAAATAATAATTCACCTTTTCTCTTAGTATTATTTTTCTTATCTCTCAAATAAAATATAGTCACAGTTATATAAAATATAGTCAGTTATAATAAAATAGTCATGCTCTAGAGTCTAGCCAGTTTGATGCATATATCTTCTAGTTATTGATGAATATTTTGAATTATATATGAAAAGTAGCCTTCTGGTCACAATTTTTCAGTAAGTGAGTAAGTAGATACAAATATGTGCTGCTTAGAAAAGGACATACCTCCCAAATAAAAATTAAGGGTGGCGCACCGATGATTATTGGTGGCGATAGTCGATTATAGGTGGCGTAACGGTGGGTGGCCAGATCTACCGAAAATCGACAATAAAACGCTAATAAATCGAAAGGGTGGCGAGTATAGGTGGGAGTCATCGATGAATCATCTATGAGTTATAGGGTCTGAAACATCTATGGCACATTGCAGACAAATCTCTTGTGAGCCACCGCTAACCGTTTGCCCAAACTGCACAGTGCACGAAGGTATATTTGCCACTGTAATTTATCCAACGTAGAAAGGTGTTATTGGGTTGCGGGTCATTCGAGATCAAGACGAAGCCATGACTTCGTTTTGTGTGCTTGGCTTTTATGATTAAGTTCTTGTAAGAAACTTTAGCGTGTATTAGGTAGGTACCAATAAAACTGATGGAGGGAAGCAAGGTGTTCAAAAAATTGTCACGCCAAAGTGAAGCCACTGGCGATGTATCAGACTGTTCCTGATATAAATTGTCCGATATACAACGAAAAAATTTTTTGCAATAAATACAGTTTTTCCTTAGATGACGGCGAATCCAATTTTTCATGTTCACCAGAAATATTGCGTAAATTTATTGTGAATTTTGCGAATGCGCCAACTGGCTGTGTTGGAAGTAATGCGATCAATTGAGACTAATTATTGTATCATTAAGTATAAATTTTATCAATCAATCAAGTGTGTTCCATTATATTTACTATATACTCAAGATGCCCCATTTATCTAAACTCAAAAGCTACGTTGACGTAGTCGACAGCAGCTCGGCTTCTTTGTAAAGCACAACGGCTAGGCATCTAGCGCAGCGCGCGTAGTCGACAGCAGCTCGGCTTCTTTGTAAAGCAGTAAAAGCACAACGGCTAGGCATCAATAAGTCCGGTCATTCTGTGTATAGAAAAGGATGGACCTGGAAAAAATTGCAACAGAATTTATTTTTGCGGGGATATTATCTACGCATAGTGTAATACTTCCATCAAAAAATGTAAAAAAATCCAAGTGGGGGAACATGTTCAAATCGGTTATTGAAAATTTTTGTATTTTTATTCTTTGTGGTCGAATTTGAGTGGATGAAAAAAATGTATACAGTTTAATTGTTTTACCATGTTATTTAAACAGATTATATTCTCGTTATGTTATTAAATGCACCATCAATAAACCAATTTATATTGAAAATAATATATAAATATTTTCTTCACTTATTTATATGTTATTTTGCATTAAAATTTCTAAGGCATGGGACCCCCAGAGACCGGCTGCCTTTCTCCTCGATTGTTATTTTTGGATATTCCCGCGCCAAAATGGGCTTAACGGTTTTGTTATTATTATGAGTGCGTCTTTTATTTATTTCTCCATTTGTTTTGCGTTACTCAGATGCATTTTAATTGTATATCACGACCCACAGATATATATATATATATATTTTTAGTATAGGTTGGCAGAATTTCTTCTTTCAAGCAGGTTTCATTGAAGACCAGAGAATTTGTTTTATTCGCAATTTTCTTATTAGTTTTTTCAATATATCGAACAATATTTTTAGTTTGAACTGGCAAATCAAAAATCAGGTTACCGGTGGACATATTTATTTCGTTAACGACGTTTCGAATGTTTCTATCATTCATTATCAAGTTAAAAGGCCGCATTGAGTGATGAAATTAGCGTCGACATAAGTACAAAGTCAAGTAAATAGGATACTACTCAAAAATCAAAATTGTTAGGAATAATTACAAAATCACAAAATAATTTGGAATCAAAGCACCGAAAATTACTCCGAAAACAGTCTCAAGGTTCTGACAAATCCAGTAGTTTGAAGGTTGATGGCTGGGGTCCTATCCTTAATGATGAGGGCTTCAGCTATCATGAGTCGGTTGGCGTCGGGGCATCGCATAAACGACGCTGGTGCATTCTTCCAGCACCGTACGAGTGATGGTCTCGTTGTGGGCTTCCATCAGGTGGTTCTTTGGTTTTGTACTTATGTCGACGCTAATTTCATCACTCAATGCGCCTTTTAACTTGATAATGAATGATAGAAACATTCGAAACGTCGGTAACGAAATAAATATGTCCATCGGTAACCTGATTTTTGATTTGCCAGTTCAAACTAAAAATATTGTTCGATATATTGAAAAAACTAATAAGAAAATTGCGAATAAAACAAATTCTCTGGTCTTCAATGAAACCTGCTTGAAATATATATTTTTTTGCATGGTAGTTTTGTTTCGTATCTTGAGTAAAATCACAACAACTCCTTTTCTTATTATTTATTTCTTAGTCTTATTATTTACTGTATTTAGATCTTTAAGGACGATGGCGCAATTTCATTACTCATCAGGCCCTTTTGATTTTTAAATAATTTTTCATTTAGCTATTGTTATTTATGCTCAAAGGAGATTAACTAAGATATCTAGATCTTCGTTTTTTTGTAATTGGTTTTCCAAGTTTCTACTTTACCAGGAACTCACGCAGGTTCTTATGTCGTTTATAGGAGATCATTGGCGGTGTCGGCAAAAGTGATCGAAGATCCTCCTCTCCATCGATCTGATGCCAATGTTTACACAGAGCTCGCCTCAAGTCATTTATTGAAGTTTGCGTGTTATATTTTGTTTTAAAGAACATGTTGCGTCGTTATGACCTTTCTGATTTTGTTTTTCCGCTCAAAGCCTCCTTCAGTTGTTCCAAAAAAAGCGCTTTGCTGTAACCTCTTTGTCTCAGGTATTTATATAAAATATGGGTAGTTTTCATAAAATCCGGAACATTGTTTCAATTCCGTTTGTGCCTTAGTATTTCGCCCTTTACGAAATCTTTCAAACAAAATGAGGGGTGCGCGCTTGAGGCCTGAATATACTGGAAAGTTTCAGTAGAAAGTTTCAGTGGAAAGTTTCAGTTTGAAGTAAGGTTTGGTGTCCAACACTCCGTTCTTACGGAAGTTTACCCCTTTATATATTGAGAGATCAAGAAAATTAAGCTCCTGATTGCTGATTTCAATTGTGAATTTTAGAGACTCGTGCATTTTTTTTTCTCCAGAAAGCTTTTGAGATCATTCTCATCTGCTTCGCTCAGGATAAAAATGCCTTCTTTAAATCTCCGATACATAATCAGTTTGGGAATTTGGTCTACAAAAATTCTCTCCAATGAGTGAAGTTATATTTATATCAGCAATCTCGGGTGAGCATTTCGAACCCTGTGCTATTCCGATCTCCTCCTTATAGAACGTTTCATTAAATTCCAGGAAGTTGTTTTAAGGCTTGTAGTCAAAATGCAGCGAAGTCTGAGAGGGAGGTTTTCGCGACCATCATGTAAAATCCTTGATCTGCCCAAAGCTCGGCCAGTCGCTACCCTCGAGCTTGTACTCTCTGTAATATGATATCCTAGCCAGACCCTTCTTTGCGGTAACTGGTCGCTTTCAGGTGGCCGAGGAATGGCCAACGGTCGGCTATAACTAATTGGATAGGCCGACCACTGGCCACGTATTATTCTTCGCGGCTTCGCCCCTCATTGACTTCGCCTTTACCATGCCACCCGTTGTGAACTGACAGTTGAGTAATTTACGACGTCTCTTTCCCCTCAAACATTGCACAACGTCTCTATTTGAGCAGCTAGTATGCGGGATTTTCCCTCCGCGTATCAGCAGACTCGATCATAAATATTTTTTGGTAGAAAATATCTATAACAAGGAATCTGATCAAAGAATGCCGAATATACCATTCAATTGACAATAAAAATAACAACCCGTTTATATCTCGAAAAAAGTGTAAAAGTCGCAAACATGATGAACAATAATTAATATTCAAAGTTTCTTGAAATTTCCTCTCAATAAAACTCTTTTAATACAAAGTTTACATATTTTATGTTACTGGTCGACGCTTAGAAATAAATAGCTGGGTGAGTATGGAAAAATCCATATCGCCATCTCATTTGCGAGTGGAGTAAAGTCTATCCTAATTAGTAAAGAAACGCTTAGGGAAGAGCCGAGCCTGTTCGAAGCCTCTCGGCTTTCAATCAGGGCCTTAAAAAATCAGCTCTAAGATTTCTCCGAAGTCCATCGTATTGATCTTTTTAATTTTATACTGGAATACACTGGCATCATAGGCCTTCAGATTTACGCCAATTGCTTCTCTTAATGGGATCTTTGTATACATGGATACAATATCCATTGATACTAGGACAACATATATATGGTTGGAGTCCTCAGTTCTTCCTTTCTGTTTCAGGAACGCACATGTTTTTGAGTCTATTTGCCATTCGTTTTTAAGTTCCCAGCACTTAGCTGGACTCTTTGGTGAAGCATGTCCATAGGGTTGTATTGGAGTTTTTGTAATGTTTGGTCATGAGATGATTCTCGACAGTTGATATATAATCCTTCCGGTTTAAAATAACGATTGCGCGTCCTTTATCCGCTGGTTTTATAATAATGTTTTGATTGTTTTGTAGAGACCTCATGCAGTCTCTCCCTGTGGGAAAGTTTTTTTAATTCTTTGAGTTTGTAATCCCTTTAGCTCGTATTTAGTTTTGTCAAAATAATTTTTCAGCGGCATGCTTTCAAGTATGGGAGGATTCCAGTTTCTTTTCGTTACGAATGGTATCGCGTCTCTGTTATTATTTCGAAAGTAATACCAGCTGCAGCACTTTCTCTCCAGTGGACATGAATGAAGATGATGTCAACGTATCTTATTAGACATTGAACGCATTATAATGGGAAAAGACTTTCATATTTCTCACAATAAATGTATTCCTATATTACTTTAGCAAATTATTTTCTATTGGCAAACTGGTCAAGCGATATTATGTCCTGTTATGAATTTCTTACAGTGGACGATTTAAACTTATATATGATGTTTAAACCATATTTAATTGTAAGACATTTAATGTATTTAAATGTCATTAAACTGTGTGAACATAAATTTGATGATTTATTTTTAGGAAAATTAAAAATGATATACTTTAGTACAACAGTAGGTGCAGTATATTTGGAAAAAAATTAGAAAAGAAATACCCAAAATATTAATTTATTTATGAGACTCTTCCCCCACTTAGATTTTTTTTACATTTTTTGGTGGAAGTACTACATTATGTGTAGATAATATCCCAACAAAAAGAAATTCTGTTGCAATTTTTTCTAGGTCTATACACAGAATGACCGGACTAATAATACAAGCGCAGCGAGCGTAGTCGACAGCGGCTGGGCATCTTTGTAAAGCACAGCGGCTAGACATCGTGCAGCGAGCGAGTCCAGTAAGCACACGTTCATAACGGTTGGGTTGACTTGACTAGCGTCGGCGTAGAGCTTCCTTCTAATCTTTACCATGTCCTGCTTGAAACATGTGCTTTCCGGGTAATTTGCTTGTCACAGAAGTATCCTTTTTACGCAAAGGATACGAGTAAAAATTTGGTTATCAATCCTGACTTCGATTGTGAAATTTAATATACAGTCAGATAATTATTTAGATTTTAAGCCTAAATTTCTAAAAAAAGTGGTCCTGGTATCTTTCATACGCAATAGACTAAAGATTAGGCTAGAGAAAAATAGTGACTAGTAGTGGTGCAGGTATTTCACGCCTGACATTTCAAAATAATCGTGTAATATCAATTCCTTATTTCACGTCAGAATATTCTTGGTGAAAATATATCGAATCAAACCGCTGTCAGAATTGGTGTAATGTTGACATTATAAAACCTGGATGCTTATTAATTAAGCATTTTCCCGTAGCCTCTACTATGAGCTGAACCATCGTTTGATCGTTATGGATAAATGAAGTTTCTTTCAGCGGGTGTTTACTCGAATGCAGCACCATGTTCAAATAAAATTGTTGATGGAATCATCTAATCATCACGGTGGCAGCATTAACTTCTCTCATTTGACGAAATTAATATTTTCAATACTTCAGTTAAATGTTTTAAAATTACTCTACTGCCATGTCCTCTCCGATGGCACAGCGGTAGAGGCTCGGCTTCGCGTGCGGGAGATCGGAGTTCGAATCCTGCAGGGAGGGACTCTTCTTCAAGTCGATTTCTCACAAGGTATGTGTATGGTACTCTGATTATTTGTTCCTGCTAAATGTCTGACATTGTTACCTGTAATGCCTTGGTGGATTTCCATACGTAGCCCTTAAAATGGTGATTGTATGAAGCAATATCAGTAAATACGAAAGCATCGGATTTGAAACTAAATTAAAAATTTTTATTGACTTAATTTTAAAGGTGGCCATCGGTGTCTCATAGATGCGCCACTGGTGCCAATGGGCTGTTATTGGTGGAAGAAGAGTTTTACGGGTAGGGGGGCCATGGGCAGGTTATAGGTATGGGATAGATGGTGCACGCCACTCTTATTTCACTATATAAATCATAGTCGCTCCACCTATGACGTCCGCTGATAGCCATCTTAAAAACATAGGTGCTCCACTCTTAATTTTTATTTGGGCTGGCATGGCTTTGAAATGCCATGAAGAATTTTCTGCTCACATACATACATTATGACAGTTGCTACTCATTGGTGAATCATTCAAGATATGTTGGTCAACTTCCAAGATAACACCAATAATAATGGCAGGTCCATAATATTTAAAGTCTATATAATTGAATTGTGATTTGAAATTACTTTCCTGTCCATACTTGATTGTACGATTTATTTTTAATTTGCTAGAATATGCACATGTTTTCTTATTTATTTCTATTCCAGACTGCTTCTCAATGACAGATAATAACAGGAAGCCATATCCTGACATTAGAAGCGCTGTCGTCATGAAACCTTAATGTAAGATGTAGCTCCTGTTAGCTACTTTAGGGTCTGTTTATTTTTCATCTGTTAATGGTAATGCTTCAACACCTTCTAGCACCTTATATTCTGCAGCTTATGATATGGGCGTTAGAGCTCAGCTGCTCCTGTTATTGAAGGTGGCAGTTCTTCAGTTATGCCACGAGCCTCAAACTCAAGCTCACTCATGGGGACAGAAGATTTGTCAGACGAGGATGGTAAGACTCCATGACAACTGACAAGAGACAGCCAACCAAGATCAAATTCGAGAACTTGCCTGCGTGCTCCTTGATAGAGCGTGAGTAAAGAAAGAACTTCATTGCAATGAATTTACTGCAATACGCCAGACTGTCACTGAAATATTAGCAGTATTTGGTACCCTGATTGAAAAGAAAGTATTAACGTAAATTATTTCATCTCAATCAACCTGCCCGGAAAACATGAAAGTATGGTTTGTGAGAAAATTTCGTTAATTGATATAATTGATGATTAGCAAGCCGGAAAGCTTCAAGAGGTACTGGATGCATCAATATATAATTTCTGTTTGTATTGTGCATATAAAGTCAATAGCATGGTGAAATGCAAAATTATAACAAAATTTCCGCCTAATGTTTATTTTTAAAGATTATTATCTCTTAGGTATGCGTTTAATTAAGTACTTTGTGCAATACTTTGTACCTCACGGACAATTTTCCGTAGATGAGCTTGGTCTCATTTGTGACATTCCTTTAAAGTTATCAGCCGTTAGCTCAGCAATGAATTGCCAGATGTCATTCAAAACAGGTCACTTAAGTCCAGCTAATCGTTTAGGTTTTCTACTATCTGATACAAGTGAGAATATTCTTCTAACATTGCTCCTTACTACAGGTGCTACAGATTGAGACAGTCATCGAAGCAGTTCTAAGGCTAACTGCAGATTTCGGGGGGTTTCATCCAATTTGCTCGCTGCCACCATTGTCTGCACGCTACAACTCCTGTCTGCGCGCTACAACTCTTGTCTGCACGCTACAACTCCTGTCTGCACGCTGCCACTGTTGTCTGCACGCTGCCACTGTTGTCTGCACGCTGCCACTCTTGTCTGCACGCTGCCACTCTTGCCTGCACGCTACAACTCCTGTCTGCACGCTGCCACTCTTGTCTGCACGCTGCCACTCTTGTCTGCACGCTGCCACTCTTGCCTGCACGCTACAACTCCTGTCTGCACGCTTTGTCGGTACGCTACCACTCCTGTCGGTACGCTGCCACTCATGTCTGCATATTCCTCTTTGTCATCCAGTTCCTCCACTTGTCGCAATGTGCAGTCACCTTCAACACCGCACCTATCACCATTTGACACGTTCACACACGTACCCGACAACATTACTTGATGGTCAATTCCCTCCAAGTGTTGATTGGTCTCCGTTAATCTGAGACATGAGAGCATAGTTTAAATAAAACGTTGGCATGGCGGTTACCACTTAGATGCTGTGACCTTCATTAAATGTTTTTTCAATATATTTTTCCAGTTGCCAATCGTTTCATTGTATTCAAAACCTTAATATTGTTGATTTTTTAGGAGAATTAGTATTCGATAATTGTAATATGTCTTCGGCTGTATATCCCGAGATTCTTTGCTTGTACTGTCATGCTGGAAATGCATGCACGTTCACATGAATGTGTATGCATATCCAGTATGGTAGTGCATAGGCAATAATCTCGGCGATATACCGCCGAGGTTTTTTTTTAAATAAATAGTTGGAGGCGGCCATGTAAGTTGCGCCGGAGTTTCATGCACGTTGCGCCTATGATAGAGGCGCTGCCGCGCTCGGTCAGTCTATGAAAGGCGCCGCGGCCGCGTGCCGTTTAAGAACGAACCGTCGCGCATAAAAAGTGGACATTTCGCCGCTGATGCGGAGATGTTACTCGGGCGCCCCAACCGAGCGTCTCCACCTTAATCTACCCAAACACGCCGGCGATACGCCTTGGATTTTTAACTGGGTACTCTTCAGCGCCATCACTATGTTAAAAGGAATTATAACTAGGCTTCTTATCACGCTTACACTTAAGAGGAGTTTTGTCACGTTCCAGAAGCTAGCCAAGTTGACAAATTCACACCACAATAATATTATGGAATATTTTATTGCATGAACACGAGCACCCCTAAGAATAAGTGGTTACAAATAGTTAATGAATACCTATTTCCGAACAGCTTTGAAAAACGTCAATTCTTTCAACCGAACAGAATTTACCTTGGCGGAAACTAAAGGCTTATCAGGTACAAGAAACTTACTCTAACACATAGGAGTAAGGAGGGCGTCATTTACTGTAGGGGTTCACATAGTTTTTGGTACTTCGACTTTCTTGGCTCCCAAGATCAATGAGGTTGTTGGACCAAGGAAAAATAATTCATAATATTATAAATTAAATTATAATCATTCCAATTTACTCCACCATATTTGTGCAATCAATTATTGAAATTGTTCAAATCTCCAGCCATCAAAGTGACCAGAATCAAAAATTCAATGACACTTGATAGTTTCGAGCTTGACAAGTCAATATGCATTAAAACACTTTTCATAACTGACTGCATCGAAGGTGTCACTATAAGATCGGAAATTATCATTTTGTTCTTCAAAGTTAAAGTACCAAAAATTATTACAACGCTACGCAATTACAAGTAACCAAGTGACTTCGACCTTGTACAATTATCAGAGATCAACAAAAAATATTCGTTCTCATAAAAATACACGTGAGGATAGTTGAACAGCTGTAAATACTTCCCATGAATAAATTGCTTCAGAAAGCAAATAAATTACCCGGTAACTCCTAAAATTTTGCTCAACTCATTCCGATTTTCCGAAAAATAGTCAAAGGATGAATCATCAAAATTACTGGAATAAGTAAATGCAATTAATTAGCAAGCATTCACTAGTTGTATCAAAATTAAAACTCAAATCTGACAGCAGTTTATGGAAGGTAAGATTCATTAATACGGCAAAACGGTCACTGTCCAACCCTGAAGCTTTATGAGCGTCTAGCAGATGTAGAATGAGATACGCGAAGCCATAAGGTTATAGTATAACGGACATGAGATTATCGAAGGTGGCCCCTCATCGACGAGCGCCTCGGCCTCGGTGAGAGTGACGTTGTTGCACGCGACGTCGCCCTCAGTTGACGTCGTCTCGCTCTGAGCGCCCCACTTCTGCAGCTCAGCCTCGGTGAGAGTGACGTTGTTGCACGCGACGTCGCCCTCAGTTGACGTCGTCTCGCTCTGAGCGCCCCACTTTTGCAGCTCAGCCTCGGTGGGTAAGGCAAATATCTTGGCCATGAAGTTGTAGGCGTGGCGGCTGTGGCGGTGCAGTCCCAGGCGTATGTTATGCGACGAGTTCACCGCCTGCGCCTCAATGAAGCTCAGCTGGTGCGGTAGAACGTACTTCCCGATCTAAAGAACGAGTCATTCCTTACATTATATATTAATAAAGGCACCATCTTCTTACATCAGAAATAATGCAATTTAAAAATCTGTCAGGTTTTCTTCAATGCCAACTTACATAAAATATTGTGTGCTAAAATATGTAGATGTAGGGGCCATTCAAGAGTGTATCCAGGATACTTATCTCAACCTGAACATTCATTCTTAGCGAGAGAATAGGAAAGGATTGCCGGAATGTGGTGAAATGATTGCATCAAAATTGGAAGTCAATTCTACAATTGTTAAAGATGTAGCTAACTGAAAAGACGCAAAAAATGTTTTCCATGCTTTGAAACAGGTGTGAATTGGGAGTGTATCTTCTATGTAAAATGTGAGTTTTAATTGTCTCCACTTAATTAAATACATGAGACTGGCATTTATTATCGAGATTACGGGAATGACGGTATTTGGAATAACAGGATTCCAACATTGCCGGAATTATCAGGCCCAGGCAGCGCTGATCTAATCTGCTAGTAGACGATAAATGAAACTCGGAAACAAGATCCTGCGCAGTATGTACGCACTGAGCAACTATTTGCGCAACTTTAGCAGGTAGCGAGCAAGAATTCATGTGAGATGAAGTGCAAGGAGTCATGTCAGGCAGAAAATGTTTGTGCTGGGTTGAACATATAGTTGCGTCACTAATGGGTGTGATGGGCGTAGTTAGGTCACCTGGTAGAGGGTGCGTGAGCGGTGGGTGACGTAGGACTTGTCGAAAATAGTATAGTTTTAAGTTTGTCGTTAAATGTTAACTTTAAGCTTGCATAGAGTTCGATTAATAACCTAAGCTAAAACTAGACTTAAAACTAATTTTCTTTCTATAATGCATTTCAGTACTACGTTACATTCAAACTACATATTTGCCTGGCACCACCTTAGCGATTTTGAGGTATAGAGGCTTGCGGTTTCTGGATTCCCTTTGAATGGAACCAAACTTCCAAACTAATCGACTAACTATCCAGAGTCTTCTCTAGCACCTCATCCTGTGACCAGTTCCTCCTGCGGCCGTCGATTTGTTGTCAGTATCCCAGGACGCTAGGACCGGAGTTACGGTACTGCTTCGTCGTCGCACGTGATGGGAGTCATGAGGTGCTAAGATCTCCACGTCCGCATGTTCTCCTGAGCCCCAGTTGGACCACTAACCTGCTTCAGCCGACTGCACCAGCTTCAGTCTTTTTGTGAAACGTAAGTCCTCGGTACCACTTAGTCGTGCGGGTGTGTGCCAGACAGTGTCAGAGACTGACATAGCTAACTCTGCCCTCTGATCTCAAACAAAAATAAAGGTGTTGCCCATATTTAATATAAATAATTAAATAATAGATATTTAATTTTAATAACTAAACCATAATAGATATTTAAATGTAATGGATAATAGACGAAATTTAATATATTGCATGCTGGCATGCTATATCTTTGTTAATTGATAAATGGGCTGTGCCCTTCATTTTACCAAATGATAATTGACCTAATAACCATATTATTAGTACAAAATTGATGAATTGATAAGTTATTAGAACAGATGACAAATTTTATAAATATAATAGATCTATATACAATTACTGTTACCATTAATTATATTTATGATTTTAAATTCATTTGCATATTTTTGTGGCAGCACTGAACGAAAATGCTGGGGCCAAATGGCTGCAGATCTGGCACGTCACGCTTTGATGGGGAACTTCCTTGACCCTATCCGTTCTCGCAGCCCGGTCAATCTTCATATGCCTATGCAATAATATTCGTTGCAATTAACTTGATTAATAAAGAAAAGAAAAATTTAGGAAACTTAACTTTGTTTCACTGCCATCTCTAGCCCCCATGCGCTTAGTTTTCGTTATAGGTTAGCTTAGGTTATAAATCGAACTCTATGCAAGCTTAAAGTTAACATTTAACGACAAACTTAAAACTATACTATTTTCGACAAGACTTGTTCTTGAGGGCGGCGTCTAGCAGTAAGCAGCGCGTGGCCAGGCGCCATATTTCCTTGTATGCCTTCTTCAGCTGCCGTGGATTCTCGGGCGACACGTCACCGCGAGACCCTGCCACATGTTAACTGTTATCAAGCCAAGCCAAGCCAGGAAACTGTTACTCTTACCTCAGGTCTTGTTCAGCTGCCGTGGATTCTCTGGCGGCACGTCACCGCGAGACCCTGCCACATATTAACTGTTACCAAGCCAGGAAACTGTTACTCTTACCTCAGGTCTTGTTTAGCTGCCGTGGATACTCGGGCGGCACGTCACGGCGAGACCCTGCCACATGTTAACTGTTATCAAGCCAAGCCATGCTCCCCGATGCTAAAGGAGACTCCCCGAACTAATTCTAGAACAGACAGCCTCAAGCAATATCTGACGCAATGCGACCTGCTCCGATAACTCTAGGCCTGCAGTACATCAACTTGGTGACTCGCATGCTAATCTAACAACCTAGCCGAATCCTCATGACATGGTGCCTTCAACGCACAACTGAGCGGTGGGAACCTACGAGCGGACATCCGCACTGCGACTACAAAACTAACTACGACCTCCATTATCGTCCGAGCGGACGAAATTACACGTCTGTAACATTCGAGAACGACGACGCTGTGTAAATGAGAGTTTGCCTTTCAGCGCGAAATAGATCAAGATCTTCTGAAGCGTTGGAAATCTATTACTACTAGGTACTGCTTTTACTCACGATACGTACATTTAAATTTCGACACGTAACTGTCTAAACTTCCGTTGAGGTCGAGTGTCGCCAAACACTGGTCGAGTGTCGCCAAATTTGGACTATACCATGGATACACCATATGGGATTATATCCAGTTGCCCACTAATATATTAACCCTGGATGGCTGAGCTGAGAGTGCATTAGTTAGTGCACTTTTCTGAAGATTAGTAAATTCATTAGCAATTTCTGTGGTTACAGCGCTGTCTCGCAATACATTCAGCCATTTTAGTGCGAAACACCCCAAATTTCAGTTTGAATTAGTTTAATCCTTAGGGGATTAACGTCTAAGGCAAATTGCCTTAGACTAGGAAGGTATTTCATTACTTGGTTCAATTTCTATAAGATATTTCGCTCGGTATGTTATGTAATAGGGTAACATGGGGCAGCGAGCCCACTGCGGGTCATGGGCTCCAGGGGTGGGGCAATGGGCCCATTTTGACACTTTTTACAAAATAGTGTTTCATTAAAAATTGAATAACTCTATAGGCGTCTAATTAACATCATAAATTCCTCATTAGTTGCACCTTTAAACAAAACAAAGAACCACCTCGTATCAATTAAAACTTCATCAAAAATATAGTTTAAAAAAAGTGGGGGGCGCGCTGCCCCACGTTGCCCTATAATGTTTTCTGAGCATTTAAAAATTTCGATAAATTTATAGGATTGGCTTTCAATATTCATTTTAGTCTTGCAGTGACTACATAATCTTTCTACTGCAGAAATGGGTTTGCAATAAATTCATTTTCATCAGCTATGTATAAAAGTTTGTAGGAGCCATCCTTACGTCTTGATTTGGTCCACTGAAGAAATAGATCACTTTTTGTCAAACTGTTTACATAAATTTTCACTTGTTCAGTCTATCCCCAGCTCTGGAACCGAAAACAATAAAACTTGATTTGACCAGCTCCGTAATCTCTGTCCATCTCGTCAGCTTCAGATCCGGCAATAGCTACCTGATGTCAACATTTTCTACTGACAATGCCTCGGCTATCTAGCGCGATCGAAAAGGTTCATAGTTGTTAGGTGGCAATCGAATCAGAAAAATCGTAATTCTATCCACTAACTAGCATTGTACGGTATTCATATACGATCGGCAAGTAAAGTATAGTTCGCTGTAGGGAGGCGCTAATGTGGCATGGACCGTAATTTAGAGCGTAAACATAGTGAAATTAGTGTAATATTTATTTACTGAGTCTGAAGAGAAAATGTGCCTACTGTAAACGGTCGCGACTACCTTGAAAATAGAAATTCCTCATTAAAGTTGGACGGAGCTGTTTTTTGGCCTTTATTACGAGCCAAATAGGCCTTTTTTTCTCTTGGCTCCATCTGACATCCCTGTCAGGAACTTCCATATATGGTCCCGAGACACAGCACACCAGTTGGATAAAGTTTTCACCGAAGCCACGTCATGCCGATTACTTCAAGAGCGTCACAATTGTTCGCTGGCATCTGAGGTAGACTAGGACGATCGATATCTTTCAAATGAGCGATGGGTATCACGTAATTAGCCAGCATAGTGCAGCCATCTCGTCGTAATTCGCTGCATGTTCCAAGTGAATTCTCACCTCTGCGAAGGCATACAATATACGCGTGTTGTACAAACGGCATTAATGGTGACTAGCGCAGCGCATCCACCACATTTAGTTCCCCGGGACTGCAACCCAAGTTGACCGGTAGGGGAAATGTTCTTTGCGCATGGAACCTTGTTTATTATATTCTTCGAGAGTTTGAAGCCAACTCGATTGAACTAATTTTATATTCACAAGGTCTTAGTACGATATAATTTCGGAGAATTCTTGGTATAAAATTGCTTTCACCCCTTTTTTATAAATTGTTGCGTCCAAATGACTATCAGAATTGTGATGAAGGAATAAGTACGGATTATAATACATTAGATTAGATAGTTTTCAACGCTAATCCTTGGTAGGTACTAGTTTCTAATCATTGATTAGTTGTGGAACAGAATACATGGCTAATTCTACACGCTATTTTTACCTAGAGCTGTGGTAACGAGCGTTAATGGCAAGGCAATGATGCGTTAAAGAACTGAAGATAATCCATTTGAAGAACTGCAGCGGTGGGCTCCGACAAGGATTGCGCTGCTATAAAGACGTACGAGGAGCCGCCTTAGCCCGCCACGCAGCCGCGACACCTCTGGCGGTAGCTGCGAACTGTAAAACTTCGTGGTTTAGTTCGTACACGAGTGCTGAGCAAGTGAGAGGCGGCAGTTACCAGATCAGGCAGGATGCGAACTGGAGGCCATTTCGTGACTCTTGAATGCGGGCGAGGACGCGCAGGTCTGTCTTGCTGGAATAGTTAGCTTGGAGCGCAGCTTGCTCAACTCTTTTTCCTGCTTTAGTATTAAGTCCTGCGGGAGAGTGGCTTAGGAGGTGAAGGTTGTTAGCAGAGCATGAGGCGGTGCTAGCATAGTTCAAAAACAGGCAGGGAACAAATTGAAATTAGGATACATTACTAGTTTTCAACGGTCAACGCTATTTTTACCTTGAGCCCTGGACACTAGCTTTGATTGCAAGGCAAAGTTGCGTTTACAGAACTTTCAAGTTGTTCTGGCAAAAAAGTGTTCTCTTCGATAATAGAGGCCGTGCTCTCCGAGAGTTTCCATATCTCCGACTCCAGAAACTGATTCTTCGCTCGCCAAGTCAAGAATCTGATTCTGATTCTTTTTCAACCGAGAGCTAGTCACCTGCTCCTGCAAAGCACCACATTGTTCCCATTGACTGTCGTATACAGCAGTTGAGACCTTATTAGCTTCAAATATTTCAATACCGAGCACCGCATTTTCAGAATTAAAGTTGGCTTTTGCCATCTTTGCAGGATTTTCGGTTTGACCTCTATGAATTGAGTTCGTCAGTGGCCGATTATGTGCAGACTCTTCAGGTCTTACTGAATCTACCTCCTTCCATTTGGACAACTCCACATGACCCAGAGAACGTAGCTACTGTTCCTTTGCACACATTTTAGCACGTGACTTACGCCTCTTCGATTCGAGTAGCCGCCTCTGTAGTTGATCGTCGTTTAGTTGGGTTGATTCGTAGATTCTCCCCGATGACACGGTAGTGCCTTCCACGTCGGTGCTGTTGGCAATGCCTTAATTAAAGCCGTGGCCGTACTAATTGCGGCTGGCGTGAAATCTGCCGCCACCGACGCAAGTTAATTCTCGTGGTTAGTCCTGTTGACGTTGGCGTAGATCAAACCAAACCACTGGAAATTTTTGAGGAACGGCTTTGGACAACACAGGTCCAGTTCAAAAGTCTGGTGTGCATAGAATTCGCTACGACTGTCAGCATCATAGGATATATTGAAGCAAGGGTCCGTACAACAGATGCCCTGAATATGGCGCCCGTACCATTTATTTTTGCAACGTGTACATGTGCAACATTCCTGTACACTCAAAGTGTACCGCAATGTAGCGTGAAAAATTACCTCCTAACGGAGTATCCAAATTATATTCACATGACCGGCCGGGTATCTGGTGGTCGCTATTCTAAAAATACAAGTCTTGAGACTTTTAAGCAGCTGTGTCAGTTCAGTGTCACGGTATGGGATGTGCGGGACTGAATTGGCGATGGGGTCCGCGATTCTGCCAAGGCTGAACAGCCCCAGGTTGATGCTGGAGCCCTTGCCCATGCTGGAGCCGCGCCTGCCTACGGTTGTTCGCTAGTCGCTACCAGCGAGGTCGACAAGTAGCCTGCCGGTCACTACATTGTTGCTGCAAATATAATGGCCACTTGAGCTTACATGCAAAATTCGATGTAAATGGAATATAATATCAATGTATTCTAGCTGCGCAAATTTAATATATTATCAAATCTTTGAATTAAATATCAACCAAAAATTTTCAGATTCAGAAATGAAACATGATGATTAGTCCCTTACCAACTCGAGTCAACAAAGAAGAGTTAATTAAGAGGGACAACTAACCGGTAAAGTAATCAGCGGACAACAAATCAAAAAAGAACCACATGTGCCAACAACATAACAAGTAACTTGTGGACGATATATAGAGAAGCAGTACCTGGGAAGATGTCCTCTGAATCTTGTTCTGGCTGAGGACGATGGCTCACCAGGAAACAAATTGCTGTTGAATCAGCTCGCGCGCCTCTTCCATGCTAGGGTGCAGATACAGCAGCTGGTTCGTGATACGAACCTCTAGTTCAACTTGGTCAATCTGCAAGCATAACAAGCCAGTCAACAATTAATTAGCAGCCGATTCAAAGATGACGTTAATAATAATAATAATTATTTTAGTTCAGTCAGGTAAGAAACGATACTTAAACTGGTTGTATAAAACATCATTTAGAATTAGAGAGCACACAGATCTGACCTTAGGATTGCCTCGCAGCTTGTAGGTGACGCCTACGGGATCTTCCGAGACGCCTTTCAGGGCCGCGGTCCACGCCAGCACTCCTGCGTCCAGTCTTTTGGCCAGCTTCTGCTCCCCTGTTGGACGAATGCCATCAAGGAGCATATCAAGAGTCTCACCTGCTGATCTATCGTCTGATGGAGGAGGTTAATAGGTGCGGGAATGTGGAGGTGGTTATTTTGCGCGGGTGTAACTATATTGTCCACCAACTCCTGGGCAGTGGCGATGATTGCGAAGCCACAAGGTACCTGCAGCCCCAAGCCACAAGGCACCTGCAGCCCCTTGACAAAATCAGTGTTGCCAGGTTTTTTCTTGGCGAGAATACCAGATTGCTTAGCTCAAAATACCAGAAATATACCAGAAATTCTATCGTTCAAAAACAGACTAATACCTCCAAATTTAATAAAACTGGTTACGAACTGGTTAAAACTGGTTGGTTAGAAAAAAATTATCTTATGTACGGTGCAGTTATCTGGCTTGACGATAATTAGCCAAATTGAACACATTATATTTTTTCCCCTTTGTTTGGAATATTTTGACACTTTTCTTTTCCTGTGTTTGATTACATTGACACTTTTTCCTTTTTTTATCAGTGACTCATTGTGGCACTTTTTCCTCTTCGCTCAACATAAGCAAGCCACGGAAACGGGTCATCTTCATTTTGCTTATTTTCGTACATGCTTGCATATTGCATTAATCTAACATTTCGGGTGTGATCACTTGTTGCGGTTGAGCCGATAGCTTTTGGTCCGAATGAGGGACTCCAGTACCGTAGTTGAAATTTTATTCCGTTGCTTGTTTTTCACATAGGTGACTTGTGAAAACCACTTGCACCACGAATGCTTTGGAGACAGGTTAAAGTAGACAAGTGATGCAGCAGGCAGCCAGCTCCCTGAATGGATGATAATTGTCAAGATCAGTGAAATGTGGAATGGCACCCCAGAATTCAAGTGGCACTCCAATAAGTGGCACTCTAGAATTCAAAACCACCAAACAAAAATGGTGGAGCTTGCGTCGCAGAGATCGGTTCGACATCCTCACTCGTCCTAGGCCATATCATCAGTTCATCACTGATCAGTAATCAATCGAGGATCATCACTCTCATGCTAATATTGCACTAAGCACTTCTGTTAAATGTTAACAATTAAATTGGGGTTATTTTATCAAGCGGTAAACTTGCGGTTCCAAAAATGGCGGGAATCCTCTAGTCGCGACGCTCTGATGGTAATCTATATAATCCACGCCTACGTTGGAGGAAATTCAAACTTCAGAGGTGGAACTTAATGCAGTAAATTTGCAGGAAGTCAGAAAATACCAGAAAAATACCAGATTTAGGCAAATATACCAGATCTAAAATGTTCATACCAGACACCTTCTGAAATACTTCTGACCATCATATTTTTCATCCTCCTTTCTGTGCGTAATCCTACTAAAGGAGGGCAGAGTAGATTAAGGGATTATATGATAAAAGCCTAAGGTACAAATCCCCTTCATGGAAATTAACCAGTGAGCTAATGAAAAGTAAGCCACCAATACAATCGCTCTACGCCGTATTTAAAACCGCCCCACAGCTCTTTCCCATGCCGTCTAACCTCACGGTTTTTGGTAAGCAACTCCATACGCCATACCGCTGTTGATACACAGCCAGCACTCCAGCCCGTCCGTTCGTCGCTGCTGTTTTCCCCCCAGCATAACTCTACCTCCACGCTTACCCCGTCTTTTTTCACCGACTGCCGGACCGCTTTTCTAGCTTTGATGCATCGCCGGGGGACTAGATTGCTGCCGTTGATTTTTGTGGCTTCGTTGAACTTCACGCCTTCTAAGCCCGAGATTTTCGGTCGCTCAGACCCTGCCAAATCGACGAACGGTAGAACCCCTGCAACGGAGAGCTGGGTGAACACTTGACAAGATATTGAATGCTTTGTGTAGATGCCACTGTATTTTGCTGCGATTCACATCACAAAATTATTTATACTACAGTGCCACATACCTTGCAATACAGTACACACGCATCATACCACAATAAAAGTGTCACCCTTTAGTACAGTACCTAGCATAATCGTGCCACAAAATATTCCATGCCGAATAAAATATTTAGCATGTCAGTAGCGCACCTTGGACCTTACAGCCTGACGAGGCCTGAGCGGCACTGATCCTTAGGACGGTAACCGCATGTGAGCGAGAACTAGAAGAATTTTTATTCGTAGGGGCGCTGACACGAAGTCCTCTTGCGGTGCGAAACGTCGATAAGACTTCTTCAGCGCTCGTCACAATCTGATCGCAGTCAACTCTACTTCAATATATAACTCCAGTATATACAGGGGTTGGACAAAATAAGGGAAACGCTTGACATTTAGGTATCGTAATTTTTGAACATGTGTTATATTGTTTATCGTTGCTGCTAATTAATATTTTACACTAGCACATATATTTTTAAAATTTAATGTCAATAACCTAACCTATAACCTTAAAATGGCAAACCTCTCTGACTTTCAAATAGGACAATAGGTGCTAGGGTTAAATTGCATTCTCTACTCCTGACTTAATATGAGCTTCTGTTACGTCCTTATGCACAGACCTCTAATTTTTGCCTGCGAATCTCGGCAAAGATGGCATTCACTGCCCTTGGAATGATCCCGGAATCATCATCTCCGCTCCTCCCCTCCATGGTGTAGGTCTTGCCTGCCCTTGACGGCCCGTACGCTAGAATGCATACGTGGGACGCCTGTCGGAGACCACCATGCCGTGCTTCGAATGGACTATCATGATACTTTCCCTGAAGAACGTAGCCTACAACACATCTTGACTGTAACGTTATTAGCCGCACGCCACCAGACAGATCACATCCATTGAATTAGATCAATCAGCCCACAGGAAAATAAGCCTGGCATCGTATGGCCCAGCGTCGTCTGCCAACACACTAAAAAATTTTACACCACCCGGACGGAGCGCGCCGGAGCCGTCCGTATCTGTCCCGTGTGTCGAACCAGCCCACGGTCGAACGGCCACGCGTCGTACGACGATAAATTTTGGAACAGAACTATGCTATCTGGAACCTAACCCCAGATGCTGTGAGCTAAAAGTTACGTAATTTAGCAAAGCTGTAGAAGTCTCTCGTCGAAGGATGATAGATTTTGGAACAGAACTATGCTTTCTGAAACCTAACCCCAATGCTGTGAGCTAAAAGTGACGGTCTGGTGGTGCTCGGCAGGATGCACACAGTTCCACTGGCGACCTGGGCTGGTTGGTCACAGTCTGTTGTCCGCAAGTTACAATTCGATCTAAAGTCAGGGTATGAAGTGATGATTCGATGCAACGTTCAGTGGTGCATAACCATTACTTTCTGGGCTATTCGCTTCAGAATATGGTGGCGTGAAGCTCCTAATATTTAAAGCAAGATGATGTCACGGGCTGGTTACCGACGGTTGGCTTAATCCGCGGCTGATTGGTGGTCATCCGGAAATATGCTAGGCGTTCCTTTCAAGGCTGATTGGTGCACAAATTTTGTGGTGCACGGCTGCGTACCCTGCATACGTTACAGCCGTCAAGGGCACACTGAACTAGATCAGCAACTGCATGGAAGACCTGATGGGTGAGATAAGATCTTGAATGACACCGGTTTAATTACAAAAGCCATTAATTCGTGTGATACTGCAACAGCTGTGACACGCTAATGGTTGGTTAAATCTATTTAGTTGTATCAAATCATAGCTGTTGTCCAAACAACACCAGAACTCACTTCTGCCTGAGTGCTTTCAGGCCCGAAGACGTGGTCGTACGAGAACCTATGCATGCGACTGTCCGTCTCTGGGGGATGGGGAGGGTGGCTTTAGAAATAAGAAAAAAATGGTACACTGATACTTTAATGTGTCGTCATTCTATAAGACGACATTCAGGCACCCCAAGACCTAATTACGGGAAATGATGTCCGTGTTTCGACTCCATGTACTGCTTGAGTTTGTGAGGATAGTTACATTCGAAGTCGCAATATGCTATTGGGCAGAATTATTCCATTTCACTTTTGTGTGTATTCTTATGATTTCTAAGGTGATGAGCCCTAGTAAAACCTTGCCCATACTCCTCGCAGAAAAAATTGTAGGGGCTGGGGGCCTTGTGTGATCTCGGCACAGGGCTCCGCGAACGGTCGCGGGAGCATCCTGGCAACTCCAGGAGTGATGGCGACGCAGTCGGGCTGTAAAGGCCCGTTCACACTAGGGGTAACACACCAGAATCAAGTGCCTCGAAGAGCATGCAGAGGCGCTTTGCAGCCTCTGCATGCGCTTCTTGACAGATTGACGAGCTAGCGATTGACAGGGGCCATGCCTCATGCAACACAAGCGCGGCGCTTAGCAGATAGCTATTAAAGAATTGATATCACTTGTATGCTTAAATCGCAAATTAATTAAGAATTTAAATTAAATTGAAAATTTAAATCAAATTTAAAATCTTAATTAATTAAAGAAATTCAATTCGTTCTACGGTTTAATGTCTTAATTTGTGACTTCTGATTTGTGATTCTAGATTCTACGAAGCTGGTCTACGATGGAGCTGGTCTCCGAAACGTTTTCTATAAAGATATGAATTTTTGTGGACTATTCTTTGCTTTTAAATTCTTAGCTAGTAGATAGCTGTCTGTGGTCTAGTAAGGTTGATTGCGTACGCTGGTCCGGCACACCAAATGTCGACTAACATCACTCTCGGTTGGAGTCATTCTCTAGTAGAGAGCCTAATTGATCTTTATAGAGAAAATGAATGCATACGGAGTGTTCGGTCATAGGAGTACAAAAATCTAAATGCAAATGATGTAAGTTATTTTTACATGACGTGTTTAGTTTATGTGATTTTAGCAACTCCTGACAATTTATGAATTACCGTTTAGCGATTTCAAAGGATGATATAATATCGGTACGTATATTGGAACTTTTTATTCAAGAATAGACTATATTTTTATAAACTGTATCTTTTTGAATGTGCTAGTTCTCTAATTATGATGCCTATGCTAAATTCTCGTTTACAACTGGCATAGTGCGAAGAATGACGGACTGCAGCACACCCGAGAACAATGGCCCACAGCTCACATTCGGTTACATCCATCCTCATTGACGTCTAGGTGGCAACTAGTGTTCAAAGCGCGCGGTCTCAAACTACCAAGTACAAAAGTAGTGTGAACGGTTGTGCGCGGTGAGGCACTGCAGCAAACGACTCGAAGCGCATGTCGTTGCCACTAGTGTAAACGGGCCTTAGGTGCGAAAGATCCCGGGAGCCCCCGGGCATCGCCTCCGGAGCTGCCTGGAGTATCTTTCGTTTCTTCAAACAAATTGCCTGTACCTTTCCGTCAGAAAATGGTACGTAAAGTAGAGAATTGCCCAATCAATGATGACGTCTACAAAACTATGTTGACGGGAGTAAAACTTCGACTCTGTGGTCTCCAGCCCCAAAGGTAACGCTCCCACTTCTTTTGACAAGCATAGCGTAATTCGAAGGAAGTGAATTTTCCGCTACCGTTTGCAAAACAAGCGCGTCAAAGACAGTCTAGCTTAATGCATGCGCAACTGTAGATGCTTGTAAATTTTGCTCATCCAAAGATCATTCAATGTTCAGGTGCCCTAATCACACTTCACATGCCGCTTGAGTGCGCAGGATCGAGGAGTTGAGAATGTATTCTTCATGTTGCAGCTCAAAGCACAGAAGTGTTGATAGCCGTGCTAAATTAGATTAGCAGTGTAGTATCCGTTTTTCAGACAAGCACATAAAAAAGGTCATATTGAATGGTGGAGCTTATCGAAGCTCTAGCCCTTCGCCGAGTATATTCATCAGAGGATGATGAACATTTACTGAGCGGCCTTACATGCTGACCGGCTTGTTACACATGACATATGAAGCATACCTCTAGTCTTGGAAGTTGCTGCCATTATTGAGGAAAATGTCGTTTGCTCACGGCATCATCTGTGGTGGCATTCTTATTAAATTCTTACATTGTATACCTTCAATAGAATTCTGTCTGGTCCCTCTGATGCCCATGCTATTCTGTAGGCGCCGGGTTCTGTCTATAGAATATTACTCCGTACTAAGGAAAAACTGCTGCGCTGACGGCCAGTGTTGGTTCAAGTCGTCTATGATGACGGAACTTTGCAGGGACTTTATGTTGTATGGAGATCCTGCTGTTACAGCGCCCGTGCTGCACGACTTCACTCAGTACGAGGGGATGGAGGTGTATTGCAGCTCTGATTACCCACGTTTGTCCACTGCTTTGAGCGTGTTTCATCGCTACGCTCACCGATGTCGGTTGGTGGTGACGCAACCTGCATTTTATCCGCCGCCAGATAAAATGCAGTTTGCGAATTTCTCTAAATCTTAGGCGCATGAGCAGCCATGCTAACAAGCACCACGAGTTTCTGAATTATTCGGTTAAGTTCTGCCGTTTCTTCCGGAATAATTATTACAGTAAATTGCACAAAACGTTTTAATCGTGGATCTCTCGGTCAATTTCTTGTATTTAATGAGAAACTCTTAAAACCGTTTGTCAGGACCCAAGATGAACCACGTCAGCCCTGCATCTATTTAAAACAGGTGACAGGAGCTACTGTTCACCAGTCGCGGTTGCCTTGCCGTTTCGTGATAAATCTTAAATGTAATCTACCGTATCCAGTGCTCAGTCGATCATACTTAGAGGTCATTATTTCAAGTATAAACTAAATAGCGGGACTATTTTCAAGCTAGCCTTCACCGTTTTCGTACAGTGGGCTTATATGATAATGTAACTAATGACTCCTTCCAATTAACTAAATGCAGAATAACTTGCAAGTCAAGTCACTTCACTCTAACACTGTGATGAAGTGACTAAAAATGTTGCAGTAATGGTGTCGCTGTCATTGCTATTGAATAAGTCGTCACTCGTCAGTCCAGATGTCAATCCAAGACAGTACTCGACCGGCGTCTTGCACTCTAGCACTACAAGGTGAAGCGTACCAGTGAGGCTGTATTTTAATCCTGAAGACTACGAATTGTATTAGTTTTACGAGATCATTAACAACCGACGACCAGCGCTACATATATTCACCTGGGCAGAGATTAACGAAACTTCGCTAAGTTCACGTAACTTTTCGTACTTACGTTCAAAAAGTTACGTATTACGTAAGTCAGTCAAAATTTGGCATTAACAAAACTGTCTTACGCCAAACTCATCTGAAAAGGTATTATCGAAACCATCCAACTAACTGACCAATCAGAGGCTTTGGATTTGTTTACATTCTGTGAACCTCGGAAGCCTTCGATATGTGAAGTGGAAGTCGGTATTGCACTTTGTTGGCAGGGACTTGGCCCCAGTGTGACACTATTAATTTACTTGCAACACGCCACACGGTGAATTGCGATAAAGTTGTCAATAATTCGACGTATAATATAAATATGTGATCGTGTCAAGCGGTGCCATTGGGAAACAAATGTTAATTGTGAAAATTTGTGATTATGCCAGGGGGCAGGAGCTGTGATTTGTTTTCCTTTCACGAATTCACGTTATAAATTACAAGAAAATGTGGTTAGTCATATCATAGAGTTTCAAGATCACTCCAAAACAAATCCTTATGCCTTTTTGATTCAAAATTATATGGAGCTTGAGCAGCCAACCTTTATTTTTGCTACATACTACTACGATTTCTTTCTGAAATTCTGTCTTTTGCAGTCTCAATTTTTATTTGTAAAAAGTCTCCTAATTTTGAATCAGAGAAATGTAATTTTTTGCCTTTATCAGCCATGCATTTTTCTTTTTCTTCTCCTTTACTCCATAGAAGGCAATTATGAATTATTCTGATTTGATAGGTTCATGTCATGGCTCATGAGGACTGGCTAGTCTTCATTTCAATCATTTGCTGCTCATTATTGTTTTTTCACAGCCACAGGTTTGCAAGTTCTTGCAATAGTTGCTAACAACTATTTGATGAATTGGTTTTTTGTTTGCAGATTTTGAATCATAAGCATGGAATTGTTGTTTGCACATGAGTATCAGCAAGCATTAAGAAGAGAGAGGGTGTTCAGGGATCAACTAGATTTGTTGCATGTTTGTGATCAGGAACTCATTAGCAAATACAGGTTTCCACGTCATGAAATTATTAATATTATTCATGAATTAGAGCCACTGCTGCAGAGACAAACATTGAGATCCCATGCTATAACGGTCTGCACACAAATAATGGCTACCCTTCGCTTTCTGGCAAGTGGATCTTTTCAAAATGTTGTTGGTGACATCAGTGGACTATCTCAACCAAGTGTTAGCAACATAATCACGTCTGTGACAAATGCTCTGGCAGAAAAATCTTTAAATGAAGTCAAGATGCCTGCAGGTGTGATTGAACGGCAGCAAACCATGAGGGATTTCCATGCCTTAGGTGGTTTTCCAAGAGTCATCGGAGCCATTGATGGTTCCCGTATACCAATCAAAGCACCTGTGGACGATGAAGCCATATTTGTCAACAGAAAGAAATTTCATTCAATGAACATACAAGTTGTTTGCGATGCTAATAAGAGAATTATCAACTTTAATGTCAGCAACCCTGGCAGCACTCACGATTCGTACATCTGGAGCAACTGTGAGCTACGTGCCAGATTTCAACGTGGAGAATTTGGCGATGGCCTGCTTTTGGGTAAGTTCAATTTTTTATCATTTCCAACTTCAATTTAATAATATCTTAAACAATTATTTATTCTTAAATCATTCTAAAAACTATTTTTTTTTGCATACTATAATGTGATTTATATTATTACTTCCAGGAGATAGTGGTTATCCCCTTGAGCCATTCCTAATGACACCATTTGCCAACCCTGCATTGCCAGCTGAGCAAGAGTACAACAGACGCCACACAAGAACTAGAGTAATAATCGAACAAGTTTTTGGAGTCCTGAAGTCGAGGTTCCGATGCCTACATAAATCAGGTGGGAATCATAACATTATTGATGAAAATTTCAATTTTTTATTTGAAAATTTTAAAACTTTCTGATCTTTTATATTATGCAATTGCAGAAATATGCATGGGGTTATTGTAAGCATTATTTTGAAAGATGCCCATGTAAATAAAAATGTATTTTTACTAGTACATATATATATATATACTACCAGCATCAAACATACAATAATGTGCTTCCTATCCCCTCAGGTGGAAACCTCCAATACAAGCCTTCCAAATGTGCCAAGATTATTGCAGCCTGCTTGTTGCTTCACAACCGCTGCATTCTTATGAACATACCAAATCCTGATGATTATGAAGAGGACGAAGTCTACATGGAGCCTGAAGAACGAGGTCATGATGGGGCACAAAGAGTTCTTGGCAGACAAGTTCGCGACTTGCTTGTTCATAATTTCTTTTGAAGCATGCATCCACAGTTCATGATGTGCAAACTACTAGAATTAACCTTTTTCATTTGAATGAGTCTAATAATTGCATTTGATAATAATCTATACAATGAAGCTCATTTGTTCTCCTGTCACTAATGCAGGTATAAAAATTCTGTTTATATTAAGATTTTGGCACTTGAGGCATATAATTTGTAATTAAGATTGGAAAATGTTTATAGCATGAAGTTATTACAAATATTATAGAGAAAACTTATTTCTGCTGCATACATTCCAATAGGTTATTACAACAATCATATCACTTGTCTGGTAAGGTAATTTGCAAAGAAAATTGTGTCAATATTTTATTAAAATCCTTTATCAGCACATTTGCAGGACGAATCAGCTGCTGTACTGCTGATGAACCGTTTGTATCTGAATTTTTCAAAATCATTGAATCGTATGTAATGCTTTCTAGAAAATAAAGAAAATGTTTTGCATATCAATTGCAGTTGCTCCTTTTACATGTAGAAAAAAAGGCATTAAATAATTCGCAAATATGGTGTAAACATTGGAAAGATATAGTAATACGCGGTAATATTAATGTTCAATAGTTTTTATAATTAAAGGCTCAGATTAGAAATGTTTAATTGATTGAATATGGTCCAAATGACCCATGTAAAACTCTTTTAATTTGAAGAAAGGGCATGACAAAAATGACAATTATGTCTATGGACAAAAATTTTTAGACATAAGTTATTAGTGCCTTTCAAGCACATAATAACACAATTAATAGAACAAACTCAACAGATAGCATACCCCTAACAGCAACAATGCAATAAGTGTCTTCACTTTGTATGAAATATTATAGAAATAGACTAGCAAAGAAAATCAAAGTTCCTCTTTGGCACATAACGTCACAATTTATACTAGAACGAACTTAGAAGATAGCATACTCTACCAACAGCAACAAGGCAGTGGAAGTTTTCCATTAGCAGAAAACAGTAAGAAAATAGGCAATTAAGAATAAAATAACTCAGTCCCTCTTTTGGCACATGATATATGTAATAATAGTACAAAGTGAAAAATTAACATGATATAGCTAGTTTGAAAATTCAGTTAAGGTGGTCAGAGAGCAGCAAAAAGGTGGAAATTACATAATTAGTATGAAAAATTGGCTAAGAAGGTTGAAATAAATTGTAATTAAGACTAAATAAATACCATCCTCTTAAGACATTGACAAATACATTTTCAAATATTATAAGAGTAACTAACCTGTAATTGGATTGTTAGCCAAAAGCAAAGGCAGTAAATATTGTTATTGCAAAAATTATTGACACCATAAGTTTCAAGAAAGGTTGATCTTAATGTAAGCTATTATTTTAATAGAAGTGCTCAACTAACAATCAGTTTTGACACGGATTTCATTTATTACAAGAATGGAGTTAGAAAAAACGCCTTTTCATATTAATTAATTCAAAAATATATATTGATCTATGCCAATTGATATGTTTTAAAGGTTACCTGAAGCTGCATAAAAATTAGTCATCATCATTGTGTTTACTGCTATTCTTGAAAGGGATGTTGCTATATTTTCAGAATTGGAGGCTATACGTTCGGTATTAGCCACTAAGGCATTGATAGAGGTTAAAATGTCCCTTTGAACAGTTAGCATATAATTTGCCATAGGTACTGTGATTAGGAGCATCACCTTTACGTTTCCTTTTCCGAGTATATTGTTCATGAGATGCATTTGTGGTCACACTTGCAGTGGTAGTTGATTTGTGCTATGTAGGGTTACAATTCTCACTCTCAGATGGAGTGTAGGTAACAGGCTCTGTAGGTGTGCACAAATAATCCTCAGTAGGAGTGCAAGGTCTGGTCTCTGTAGGAGTGTATGGTCTAATTACTGTACAAGCAGAATGTCTTCCGCTTGCAGGTCTTAGCTTCCATGTGCTTGCATTAGCTTGCGTCATGGTCTTGGCAAGCTTGGCAGATGCAGCTGTCTGAAGCATTTGGGGCCCTGGTGGCATAAATGTTTGCTTATGCATGGAGATTCCAGAAGACGTACTAGGTATGGGATTGATGACTCTGTAAGGGGTGGTGGCATGAATGCCTGAGGGCTCTGAATCAGCATGAAGATGTCTGACGTATTCAGGAGTTGTCACTGTTCCAGGAGGAACACATGCAGTGTTTTCCAAGTCCATGATTTCAAGACAAAGTTCTTGCGCTTCCTCGGGCTGTCTATCTTGTACAACTGGAACAGAAAACATGTTTAAATCTTTTGGGGAATTCAATTCAATATTATCAGAGTACTTTTTCCCATGGTACAATTCTTGTAAGAATTTTTTTTCTAGTTTTAAATCCAAATGATACTCAATGAACTCATAATTGTTATTTTTATACACAGTATATTTGTCACACAGACTAATCACTATATTTAATTATTTATAACATAGAGGTCTTGGATAAAAAATTTTCAATTCATATACTAATTATTATAAATTAACAATAAATATTTCTTTACATATCAAATCAGAAATGAAATATGTTCATACTGGATAAAAAATTACTTATGTCATCAATTTTGATTTACAAGGTGGGAGAGGTAATAATGTGAAAAGAATTTGGTCAAGAAGTTTACACTGAAATTCAATACTAACCAGGATTGGAAACGTTGCATTCACTTTCAGGAAACCGCACACCAAACACAGCTGTTTTTGAGAGCAAAGGTAGCATGGCCTCTTCAGCAACAGAATACTTGACAGTTATTGCAGGCCCTCCACCTGGGACAATAAAATAAGAAGAAGCATGAACACTTAAGAAAAATCAATTCAACATTTCATATATTTACAAATGTGTAACTCTAATGAAAGATTCATTAAAATGGTGCCGGTAAAATATTTTAATGAATAAATTATCTGTAACATTGTATATTTTTTGTTAAAACACAATTAATAGATAGAAAATAATTAAAAAAACAGTATGAAAATTTTCTAAAGAAATTAGTCTTAATTTTATACATTTTTTCTTTATTCATAAGTGAAAATTAGTATCTCTTATCAACCTAAAGGCAGAAAATTAGGCAATAGCCATGCCCATGAGCGCAGGTAAATTGTTAATGAGCTTGAGCAATTTTCACTCATTCCGAATTTCTGAGGTGGCATCTGCACTTCTGCAGGATTCTTTGTTTGATCTATAATATGTCATATACATGGGACAAATATGGTAGAAAAATCATGGATATTATGATCTTATACCTATCCATAGTATTTTCAGAGACAAAGCCAGGCAATATTGGTTTTGGAGAAACTGGGTGTAACTGATTACCTATCTGATATGAATTTATGTTTTTATGGAGTGACTTAAAAGAGCTTTCAAATTCCATCTGAACACACAGGCAGAGCTTTCCATCTGAATTGCCTTCCTTAAGTTCCATTTTACCTAATTACCTTAATGAATACTTGAAGAATAAAAACAGCCTTGAGCTGTTGAGCATTATTGAAGATTATGTGGCATAATAAAAATATAAAATCATATGAAATATTGTATTTCAAAGTTGCAATATCTCAAATAATAATAAACTAATTGTCTCACTTTGATAATTAACTTATGAGTATGACTACCGATGAGCTACAAAGTGGCGTATACTGTATAGCCTAGAATTGAAATTGTTACTCACTGGGTTAGTAGATATTAGAAAAATAAAGTATGTAAGTAAAGCAAGGTAAACAAAAAATTTGTCAATGGAAATGAGCATTAACTCATTGAAGCACAAATGAAATGGACTTACCAGTAGTTTCACTGTATTTGTTGTCAGCTGCAACTTTTTTCTTCAAGTTTGTTCTAAGGTCAAAGAACTTTTTTCGGACTTCGGTCACATTTCTTTTCACTAAGGCTACAGAATTAACATTATCCGTAACCGCTTGCCACTGTAATAATTTTACTTTTGCAGTCACATTTTCATCAAATTTATAAAGTAATATGTTCTGCCTGTTCAAGACTTCAGTTATTAGCACTAGGACTTCTTCTTCAGTAAAATTTGGTCGTCTTTTTTTCTGCTCGTGCTCCATAATTGAAACAAGACTCAGAGCTCCTGGAGACACAACGAAAACACAAAAGTAAGAGAAATTAACCCACTTCGTTCTTTATAGAGTTTGCAAACTAAATCAAGCACGAACGGCTACTCCGACATTGATGCAGCAGCAGGAAGGGACATCTAGTAACTGTGCGGAACTCCACTTACGACACCTCCGAGCAGACTTAACGGTACGCTCAATTTTTTGTACCTATCTTTCCGCGCAAATGTTTCGATAATAACACTCAGTAGAGTCACGTCTACTTAGCTGTACTTACGCTAAACGTTAGCGGCTACGTATACTTAGCATGTTTTGATAATCCGGCCCCTGATCGTTGAGTTGCAGCCGAAGCGTCGACTACCTTCTCCAAAGGCGGCTAGCGAGCAACCGTTCAAAGTTCAAACCAGTGTTGCCAGTTTTTTTTTCTCGGCGAGAATACCAGATTGCCTAGCTCAAAATACCAAAAATATACCAGAAATTCTATTGTTCAAAAACAGACTATTACCTCCAAATTTAATGAAATTATTCGTCAGACATGTTGGTTATAAAAAGAAAAAAATTATCTTATGTACTTCGGCTAGATCTGATGTACTTCGCCGAAATATAGCTTGACGATAATTAGCCAAATTGAACACGTTAACAGTGTTGCACTTCTCCACCTTCCCTCAACATGAGCAAGCCACGGAAACGGGTCATCTTCTTTTCGCTTATTTTCGTACATGCCTGCATTTTGCCTTTATCTAACATTTCGGGTGTGATCACTTGTTGCGGCTGAGCAGATAGCTTTTGGTCCGAATAAGGGACTCCAGTACCTTAGTGAAATTTTATTTCGTTGCTTTTTTCACATAGCTAGGTGACTTGTGAAAACATTCTCGCTCCAGGAATGCATTGGAGACAGGCCAAAGTAGAAAAAGTGATGCAGTAGGCAGCCAGTTCCATGAATGGATGATTTTCAAGATTAGTGAAATCTTGAATGGCACCCCAGAATTCACTCGATCGACAATTCTACGGACTCGCCACCGGACTCGCGCAACTGGGCCACTCATAATTCCTTAAATACTTAACGGATCTGTATGAATTTTGGAATATGAGTATTAATTATCGATACGCTGCCGCAGGAATTATTACAGATTTTTACACGAATTATTTTTTAATTAAAACCAATAAATGTTTTTTAAGCAACTGGGCCACTCATAATTTCTTCAATACTTAACGGATCTGTATGAATTTTGAAATACATTCCAAGATTCATACAGATCCGTTGAGTATTTAAGGAATTATGAGTGGCCCAGATGCGCGAGTACGCAGGCGAGTCCGTAGAATTGTCGATTGAGTCCAGCATTCATGTGGCACTCCAAGAACTTACAAGTGGCACACTAGAATTCAAAACCACCAAACAAAAATGGTGGAGCTTGCGTCGCAGAGATCGATTCGACAACCACACTCGTCCTTGGTCATTTCATCACTGATCAGTAATCAATCAAGGATCATCACTCTCGTGCTTATATTGCTCTAAGCACTTTTGCTAAATGTTAACAATTAGATTGGGGTTATTTCATCAAGCGGTTAACTTGCGGGTCCAAAAATGGCAGGAAACCTCTAGTCGCGTGCTCGCGTCGCTCTGAAGGTAATCTATATAATCCACGCCTACGCTGGAGGAAGTTCAAACTTCCGAGGTGGAACCTAATGCAGTAAATTTGCAATAAGCCAGAAAAATACCAGATTTAGGCAAATATACCTGAATACCAGACCTAAAATATTCATACCAGACACCTTCTGAAAATACCAGATTTGTGAAATCTGGTATAGAAATATACCATCTGACAACGCTGAGTACACGAGCGTCGATAACGACCAGCTTCACTCGCGGGGATGCATGCCAGAGGCCAGCATTGCCCAAGACCAGCATATCTTTCATCCTCATTTCCGTGCGTAAGCCTGCTAAAGGGCAGAGTAGACTAAGGGATTATATGTTAAAAGCCAATAGTACAAATCCCCTTCATGGAAATTAACCAGCGAGCTAATGAGAAGTAAGCTACCAATACAATCGCTCTACGCCGTATTAAAAACCGTCCAACAGCTCTATCCCATGCCATCTAACCTAATCACGATTTTCGGTAAGCAACTCCCTACGCCATACCGCTGTTGATACACAGCTAGCACTCCAGCCCGTCCATTCGTCGCAGCTGTTCCCCCCCGGCATAACTCTACCTCCACGCATACCCCGTCTCCCCGCCTTTTCTTAGTTTCTGCTCACTTGACTGCATTACGCTATGAAAAGAGTATCTATAGGAGTTGTAAACTAACCTAACCTAACTTAACCTAACCTAATTCGGATAAGCATCAAAGGTCTGCGAGAAAAGCCTCCAGTTAGTCATGCGATAATGATGGAGAGTCGGTGTAAGTGTGGGGGGAAGATGATGCTGGGGGATAGTAAGGCAGGGAAACAGTGACGCGGGGGTTAACGTCTTGCGGATTAAGTAAGGTGATGACGCATTACTGTTTGGTACAGTTCACATTTGCGACAATGCAGTGTGGTCAGCGGACACTTAGGATAACAGCATGTGTAAGAAGTGATGATATGGGTTATAAAACATTGGAGAACAACGTATTGACCGTTAACTATGTGGAGTAGCAGCTTGTGTGCTGAAGCAGTGTTGGTTTAAAGTTCGTGTGGTGAGATAGGTCAATTGACTACGGCTGCTTAGGTGCCAGGATGACAATATCTATAGCATTTAGATAGTTGATGTTGGCTCTAGGGCTGCTTTGAGCGTTAATTTGCTGGTCTACGGCTGCGCACCCGCCAACAGCCTCGCTCTTCTTATTTCTTCTTTGCGGGGGGGTCCACGCTGGGTGGACATAAAGCCACAGGTCTGCCTGATGGGATGACCGTTGGGCCTGAGAGCTTGTTGGTTAAGTTTTTAGCTTCTTGATACGGGAAGCTAGTCAGTTCTCTCTTAAGAGAGAACAGTTCTCAGGTAGCTCCATATAGGATTTGAGGAGTTTTAAAGGAGACAAGTATTAGTAAATGGACTTAAGACTAAATGCTCATTTGAAGCAAAGCATAAAAGGTAAATGAATGCTGGTACAGCCTCCCTACCTACTTCAAACACCTAAAAGGCATGCCTAGATTTTGATAAATAAGCCAACAACATCAGTGGGTAGAACATAAGTAGCAGCAGCAATCAAACATGTACATGACTGCCATGCATGCTTGTGTACAGCTGTTGCATGGCAACCTACAGCTCGCTTATCCTACCTGACTTCAATATGAATAGAGTAAAAAATCGAAATATTTTCTGTTGTACATTATCATTATGGTTACCTCCCCCCAACAAATTACATAGAGTAAATTCTACATTAATGCATCTTAAATTACGTTGCAGCTCTTGTCTTGGCCTGTCTCTTATACACATCTAGATGTGTATAAGAGACAGGAATAGTACTGAGAACATTCCTGTCAATAGCAACGTATTTTTAACCCAAGTGATGCAACGTCAATACATTACAAATAAAGAAGTGGCTAATACATTTATGATGCCAATTTGATTGAACAAAAACATACTAAAAGTGTGCTATCTATAGCATACTTTTATCTATCGTAACATACTAAAAGTGTGCCATATAAATCTATAAGTATTTGAAAAAAGCCAATAAAATATTTGCATTATGAAGCATTGATATGAGAAGGCATTTTATAACCAGTGATTTGTGATGCCAGCACATTCATATGCTGCTGTGAAATTAGATAGTTGCAGAGAATTCTATGAGAATTCCTATATTATATCCTTCCTCATAAAATGTACACATCACTACAGCCACATCAACATTGTCCTCCACATCCCCCAGGCTTGTTCAACTGCACATCTCAGCTCTGCACCTGCACTCTCCTCTTGTGTGCTGTGCAAGATGGAAGCTCAAGTTGAGGCTCACGACGCCCTCCCAAACTCCTCACAGAACATTTCTTCTTTTTTATTAAATCAGGTATATGCATATAAATTCAACTTTCCCTAATTTACTCTACACAACTAATTTTGAGAATCATTTTGTTGATTTCTTAAAATCAACAAGCCTCCATTTTGTTGTTGGTATTTGCATGTAAAATAGGCAACTTAGTAAAAGTACTGCTAGTGATACTGGGAAATGGAGCCATTTTCTATAAACATTTTAATCCTAGTGGTGAAATCTTCATATATCTGATCATCAAATGAATGGCCATACCATAGATTTCCCCTATGCAAGGATTAAATCGTTGAAAAAGACAGCAAGCTCATGCAGGGTTGGAAGATAGAAAATGTGAAATGTATGTATGCAGTGAGATAGAACCCAAAATGCACCAAAATAATGCGACAGTTGATCAATAATAATCATGATAAACTTAGATGCATTGTAATGCTGAAGTAATCATAGAACCATGAACTGCAGTAAGGTGTATTATGAGCAAATAAAAGTAATATAGATGATGGAATTGAAAGTAATGGGATAAAAATTACTAAATGAATGTACAAAAATATGCTTCTAATTTAATAGAGCAAACTCACCAAGATTTGAAATTCCAGGCTTGTTTAACACTAAAATGCCAGCACTGTCAGCTGCTAAATGGAGTAACCTAAATGAATGTTAACTGTTGTTAGTTCGAAATGATTAACCTGAAACAAATGGAAAAGAAAGTTAAAGATGTGAACATAGATAGGCAAGTGTAATTGGTGGAAGAAGTGATAGGGGTCGAAATTGGGCAGGTATAGTCAAATATTTGACTACATATGTTTTGTAGGATTGTAGTAAGGTTTCATTGTCTAGTCCACATGATGTTCTTGAGGGGGCATTCAGAGTGTTATTGTGTTCTGAGGCTTGTGCTGTTATGGTTATTTGGTGGGCAGTGAAAGTGAACATGGCATTGAAGTTTAGGTCAAGAATTTTTATGTTGTGTTCAAGCAGATGAAGTTTGATTATTGATTTTGACTTGAAGGTGCTAGTGGTACAGGGCCGTGTGTAGTGTTCTGATGGTTACTTTCTATTTGGTGGTTGAAATTATCCAGGTTTCAGTGATTGGGAAAAGTGGTGTATTGATTTGCTCTTGAAGGGTTACAACACATTGGCAAAACCATAGCCCTATTGGAAATCAGCTTTCAAATTTATAAATTAATGTTTCTGAAATAATGTGAAACTAATGTATTAACTTAGCACAAGTAGAAATTAGCATTTAAATTTTATCTGTGTTCAATTTTACACAGCCACCACTATCTATGCCTTAGGCAAACCAGTAAATATCAATTCCCTTATTTGCTCTGAACAAGTAATGATGCTGAGTAATCTTTGCATCAACCATAACTGACTAGGCAAAAATCCTCAAATTCTGTCACAATCTTCTATTTTTTGCAAAAACATGAGAATTTTACTGAGGATCAAACTTGAAAAATCAACAATTTACTGTGTTTCTTATTAATATGTAAGATTGTTTTACTCTGTGTTTTTATCATTAGTTTGGCAAAGATGGGTCAGCACCAGCATCAGGAAACGCTGCTGGCGGCACAGTTGTTGTTGGTGCGTCCAGCTCCAAGCAACACATTGAAAGATCATTCAAGCTCCCTGAATGTGAANAGCAAGATGGAGTATGGCTCCACAATTTTGGGAAACATCTCAAAGTCGCTCTTAAATCAGCTGGAAACGGTACAAAACTCAGCACTTAGATACATTTTGGGCGCTCGTCGCACTACGCCTGTATTGTCTTTGCAAGTTGAAAGCTTTACTCCTCCACTGCAACTGAGATTTTTGTTTCTATTCATGAAGTGGGCCCTCAGGTACACATACATGCCTGTAGGAGACCAAGTGGCATCAATGTTAGGATTCTTGGATCGGGAGATCCTTCCAGACACACCTTTTACTATACGAGCTTGTCAAAGCTTTCAGAAACTAAATCTTCCACCTCTGCAACGTGTTCCAACCCCATTGATGAACACATTCCCACCTTATGTTGAATTGTCCTCAAGCATATGCGTGGACCTACTAAACTCTGCAGTCAACAGTGTGCCTCCTGAAATCGCTCAAAACTGCTTTAGAGACTTTTGCAGACAACATTATCCTCAGCATGTACAGATTTATACTGATGGATCGCGTTTGGCTACAGGATCGGTTGCTGCTGGCCTTTATCTACCATCCACCAGCTTGGCCACTGGGTGGCTGTTGAATCCAGCGCACACTGTGCTGGGGGCTGAGCTGTTTGTAATATACAAAGCCATGCAGCTTGCTACAACCAATGTATTGCTGCAAAACAAGCCCATTCTGATACTGACTGATTCGCAAGCAGCACTGCAGCTTTTGTCTTCTACATCGGATGGCTCCTATTGCTCAATCGTCACTCAAATCCAAAAACTTATGCAGGCCAAGGGGCTCGATAAAGTGTCGATGTGCTGGGTTCGTGGACATAGCAACATCCATGGTAATGAGGTGGCTGACAGAATGGCAAACCTTGCACACTCAAATGATAGTTCTGCAAGATCCAGTTTGTGTTTTGGAGAGTGACTCTGCTTGTTGAAGTCAAAATTTTTGGAATATTGGGCACTTTGGTGGTCAGGGGAGGTGCAATCTTCGGGGAAAGGAACCTTCAAGCTGAGCTTGGGAGGAATGGTAAATTATGTGGATTATGGACCACTACCTCGCTCGGTTGAATGTGCTGTGGCCCGTCTGCGTCTCGGTCATGCTGGTGTAAGGGTTCACTTGGCCCGTTTCAATCAAACCAATTCCAGTATCTGCCCTGAGTGTAATGTGGAAGACACAATTAGTCACTTCATCTTGCACTGCTCGCTCTTCACTGATCAGAGGAGGGAGTTTCGCTCAGCTCTGGAGAATCTTTTGATTCCCTGGAACCTCATCTCAGCTCTTGGTGGAGGAGTTATCCCTCAAAAAAGAAGAACTGCAGTAATCCGTCGCCTTGGACAGTACCTGTTGGGATGCAACATGGTTAACAAACTTTGAAAAATTTCCAGTGTCTAATCCTTTTGTACTTCCTTCCATACAACATCCACCGGCTGGTGAGAGGCCTTAGAGATCTACTTTGAAATCAGAGTGGCAATATAGTACAAGGAAACCCAGTTGTGCTCAGGCTGGGAGGTGTGATCTGTTCATACCCGAAGTCTTAAAAGCAATTAGAAAAAAAAACAAGTTTATGATTGCATAGTTCACGGTAGTTGCGGTCACATTAGAGCGGTCAGACTGCAACACTGCATTATCACATGTATTCAGTTGACACTTGCTGTACAATCAGACTATTTTTAGGGTAAAATTAGTTATTTGGGATAACACGTACATGCAACCTTGTAAATAAGTTTGTGGCTTGTAAATAGTTTTTCATTACTCAGTGTAAATGGCTTTTCATTAGAAATTACCCGGCGATGCATGATGCATCTTGAAAATGGTTGGCTACACTTTGGGCTTGAAAACCCATATATTGGCAATGCTGCTTCCACCCTCTGCACCCTGGGTGGCTTTGGCGCTGCTTTTGCTGGAATCTATATGTAGGCCATTGCTGCCATTCTACTAGACTGAAAATATGCATCATTTCATTATCATATTTTATAAAATTGAATATTAATACCTATTATTATTGAATAGCAAGAAATAAATTTTTTTTATAACACTTCTCTTCAACCTTATGTGACATTTCCATTCTTACATATAAATATGATTAATAAAATACCTATCAAATCCATTCATTGTCATTCAATTTGGGATGTATGAATGACAATTTATCTTCAATCCTATAATTCTCATTTTTACCAGTTGCAGCTGTAGAATTAGCCTATATAAAAATAAATTAAAGTTAAATTTATTGAATTTAATTTAATTAGTTAATACACCACATAGTACATGCTGAAGAATTGAATTATTTTGAAAAATGTTTAATCAGAAATTTTAATTCAAATTTCTAAATAAAATATAAAATTTTATTAAGTTTAATTTAATTATTTAATACACCTCATGGTACATGCCTAAGCGCTTAATGCTTAATTTAATGCAATAATTGCCCCTTCTAAACAATGAGCATTTTCTGAAAGACACGAGACATTTGAAAACTGGCAATGGGAGACGAAATCATTCAGAATTTGTAGTGGAATTACTAAGACAATATCAACATTGTAGGACAAAAACATGAAAAAAATTCATATCTGGACATGTAACAATAGGTGTTTAAATATTGAAACAATTTTCCATAATTTAAATCTCAGTGTGGAATGTGGATCAAATCTATTTATTGTGAAATCAAACTTGAAATTACCAAAACAAAGTGTGTGACACCACCTTGTCAAATGTTTACATGGCAGCAGGATGTGCCCATATGTCATTAAAGATTTGCAGAATATCCTATCATTTTGTGTGATTTTTAAAACTTTGTTGGTATTGGTAAAATCATGAAAATTTTCTGCAAAATTTGATGTACTTTTTTTTATTTTAGAACATATTTGTTGCAAAAATCTGTCAGATACCGTTAAACAACTAGTAAACTTAATCAAGGGAGGCGTTGTCGAGATGGTCTCGGATTTCAAACCATGCGCTCATAGTGATAAACCGGAGACTTTTTCAGACTCAATCTCAAGTGCGGGTTGTTGTTTATTGCGTCCGTCATGCTCGCCGGGGGGAGGCTCAGGTGGTGGGCGGGGGGCAGGTACCAGAAGAGGGGGGAGATGGGCGAAAGCAGGGAGGGTGGCCAAGAAAGCTGCTGCCTCCACGGGGCCAGAGGTGATGGACCAAGTGGAGGGGATACCCCCACTCCGCAGAGAGGTGCAGGCTCGATCCCAGCTCTGTGGGGCAGTTTCTGTTCAGAATCGGCAAGAATGCCGGGCGGTTAAACAAAGAGAATGTGAAGCAGTGAGTTGCGAGTTCAAGCCCGCTACAAGCTGTGGATGTTCTGCAATGTTAAGAATCGGCCACAGGTCTGCGGCCTAATAATAGCTGAAACTGCTATTATTATTATTGATTGTAGTGGAAATTATATGTCTGAAAAGAGAAAAAACTAGATACATACCATTTAAATTTAAGTGCAATAAAAAAAGTGAAAAAGCTGCAAATTTTTTATTTTATTCAATAATTTTTGAACTAATTTTTGGCACTTTTTTGGAAAAACTATCATTTATATGTTTCCTATGAGACATTTCAAAGATTTTAGCACCATTAGTCATTAGAAAGCTCATGTTGTAGGCTATCTATTCTAACAAAAATGATACATTTTGATTGAGACTTTGACTGCAGGTGGGTGGGGGAAATTTGTGTGATTGATAGTTATGAATGGTATAAGAAATTTTCAAATATTGCATTCAACTCTTTGCATCCTGTATGGCTAGAGAAAAGAGAACCATTCCACAGTCTTCTAATTGTGACTAATAGACAATGTGTCACTGACTCGCAATGCACACCTGAACTACTATGGAATGCATACTGAACTCGTGCAATTCTCATGTAAGGTGCTAGATGGTGACATCATTCAGACAATATTCTTCCACTATTATGGAATGCATACTGAACTCGTGCAATTCTCATGTAAGGTGCTAGATGGCGACATCATTCAGACAATATTCTGCCATGTATTGCCAAATTTGCTCACTAGCATAACTGACAAATATTTTGGCCACCAAATGTCGCCACATCTGCATATTACTGGCAACTGCTCATTAATAATCAGGAGCTAACTTGTTATTCCTTGATCCGCTCGCTCAGAACTTCTCATTTTGTTTTGAATATTCAATGTATATCTTGTTTTGTTATGTTAATTTTTGTTTCATTTCTACCTGTCTTGTATCATTTCATAACTGCCGGAACACTAGTTTTAAATTCAGGGACACAAATCTTGTCCCGGTTCATATGTTTATTCTGGGACAAATTTTAACCTCTGTCAGTTTATTTTTGTCCTGGCAATTTCTTGTCTCATCTCATTTGTCCCAGTTCATTTCCAAAAATTATTCCAAGACGCAGGAGTCTATGTGCAACTATTGGCAGAGCTCTGAAATTTAGAGAGTATTCTCTCATAACTGCTAGCTTGATTTCTCACTATATTTCATTAATGGCCCAATGCAATATCAAAGTTTATTTTTAGCTTATAGTGGCACGCTTTGCGAATCACAGTCAAGCAAGTAGATGATAGAAATTTAAAAAAAAAAAAAGTAGTCATCCTAATTCAAGTTTTTTCATTCATTTCCAAACACAAGTCAATCAAATTAAGCTTCCAGTTGGGTGGGACTTTTCAAACTGAATGCCTCCCGTGCACTGAAGCAAAAACTGCCTGTCCGCCATTTTGGTACATTTTTTGTGACCCATGCATTATTTGTCCGCATACCTACAGGCTACATGTTGCCTCAATATACATCATGTTATGCTCCATCAAGAACACCAGAGTCCACCACTTGTTTAATTTGAGCTAAGCTGAACAGCAAATTTGTAATTAAAATCAAAAGTTCTAGGTTAAATATTTCATTGTCTCAATTCTTAATAAATCAAAAACCATTATTAATAACTCTGACTTGGTATATATCATTGTTTCTATACAACATTGCAATAACAGCAGTCTTGACTCAGTTTTCACATAAACTTAGCATGTTCAAGAATGTATATGAGTATAAATAAGTAATTTCAATGCCCGTTGAAAAGATTTGATCAAAAGGCCAATCTAGTCATGAAAAATACATGAATTAGTAACAGGCCTCTCTTGGCCTATTCTTCAATGCCAAAGATACTATACTACATACAATACTATACTATGACTTTTTTCTTGATTAAATACATTATTATATTATGGTCAATTAGGTGGATATATCTATTCCAAAATGACCAGTCATCTTTGCTTGATGATTAATTGATCAGGTTCTAATAACTAATGTAATGATAAAGATTAAGTAGAGCACAGTTATTTTAAAACCTTCGATATAGAACCTCTATTTAGCAATGCATATTAACAGTATTTATTGCTATGTGTACACGAAAATATGGTTAGCAATGTTCTGGACCAAAAATGCTAATAGAATTGTCTTTCAAGTCTATGCTTTGGATTTTTATTTAGGTATATTTCAAAACGGTTTCTATTTCAATAAATATGCCATATTCAAGTGTAGCCAAGTTGTGCTCATCAGAGATTGCTGATGCTGCAAGCTAACAACTGTGTGCTTAAGTAACTTGGGCCAGGTGAATTTTGTTACATATGTTGAAATTGAAGCCTTCTTATGAGCCTCTATTGCACTCTGCACAATTTTTTTAATCTTCTAGCATTAAATCATTGCTGCCAGCATTATACATTTAAAACTTGAACCTTTGTGATCATAGCTATCATCACATTTATAAATGGCACCCATTACCAAAGAATGCAGTGTTGTGCTACACCAACTCTCTGATGCTGCAGTCAGGAGTGGCAGATGCCCTGAGCAGAGCCTCACTCAAGTGTCTCCTGGTGGCAGCAAAGTAAAGTCTGAAGGTGAGCCAAATAACACGTGCGATATGAATTCACTGTTGTTATGCAGGGATGAACCGAAGTTATGTCAGTTTATTTCATAAAACTGTCATCTGTACTTATTTCTTAAGAACTGAAATTTGAGATTTGATGAGGGATGAGGTTGTGTGGGAAAGATGCTACCTCACGAGTCTTGTTCATCCTTGAGATACAAACTTTTTTGTCAAAAGCTCACATGACTCATTAATTTGGTGAGCATTATATTTACTGTGAGATATCTTGATCCATAGCCCAGTGGTACCAGTACTCCAATGTACTTACTTTCCAGTCTTACAAAGGGTTGACCCTCCGCCAGTCCCCAAAATTTCTTTCATCTACATTAAGGAGGAACCTGAGGATGAAAATAAAGAAGTATCCATCAAGGAGGAGCCTGAAGATGCAACTGAAGAATTATTTGGCGAGGAGGAGCCTGAGGATGACACAGAAAAAGTATCCATCAAAGAGGAACCATTCTTATATGGAAATGAGGTATGTGGAGCTGCTATGCAAATACATGGTTAGCTAAGTATTTGAAAAACATGCATAGATTTTAATTTAAAATATTGTCAAAATGCTATTTTAATAATCAAATCTTCAATTTAGGCATTGGAGACAAATATTGGCCCATTATTACATCTGACATATTAAGACATAAAGATAAGTCATGAAGCACCCTCATCTTTATTCAATAATTGGTTATATATAATTACTGGCATCAGGTTTGCTCCTCAAAATCAAAACATGCCAATTTTCCCCATAGTTGTCTGTAACCAAATGAAAATAAAATTGTGTGGCTCCCAGTAGCCTAAGCCATGCATAACTGCCACAATTTTCTTGTTCAGATTCTTCTTCCTTGCTTGTCAATGAATGAAAATGAATTGAGTAAAGAATTGCAATGAATAATACTGGAGAACATTCATGTCAATTGATATAAGTTTTTAATTCGAGTAATGCAACATCAATGCATTACAAAGAAGAGATCCATAAAAGTTTCATGAATGCCTATTTTGATCCAACCAAAAAGTTACTGCAAGTGTGCATTAGTTTCTGAAATTACCAGTTATGTTTGTATATCCATCTAAATTTTGAAACTGGCAAATGGAATATTTCCATTGTGAAGCATTGATATGAAAAGATATCTATATCAATTTATTTGTAATTGTTTTCATCAAGTGGTGCTATGTCAATACAGTGCAAATGAGGAAGTGCCTACAACATTCATGAGGGCCAATTTGATCCAACAAAAGATTACTAAAAGTGTGCTCCAGCTTTTGAAAGTTCCACATATTTTATGTATTCATTTGAACTTGAAATCAAACAAGTGATATACATGCTGTATGGAGCATTGATATGGGAAAACATTTTAGAGCCAGTAGTATGTGATGCCAGCACATTCATGTGCTGTTCTTAAATTAAGAGCTAGCAGAGAATTCTCTGAAGAGTTGTACAGTATATCCCTCCTCATAAAATGCACACATCACTGCCAGCCACATCAACATTGTCCTCCACATCCCCCCAGGCTTGTTCAACTGCACATCTCAGCCCTGCACCTGCACTCTCCTCTTGTGTGCCGTGCAAGATGGAAGCTCAAGTTGAGGCTCACGACGCCCACCCAAACTCTTCACTGAACATTCCTGCTCTGTTGTTAAATCAGGTATACAACATGATTCCAGCTTTCAGTTGTTTACTATGTGCAAAGCATTGATGAGAGATTTTCTCAATTCCTTAAATAAGCAATGTTTTAATTTCTTGTTGGTATTTGAGTTCAAAATTGATGACTTGATGAATGCTGGTATTGATATTTGGAACAGCTTCCATTTTCTCATACATTTTACAACACTTCTCTTTAACTTCACTTCTTGTTGTTTGTTTGTCTGTCTGTCTGCTACAAATCTTAAAATCAATATTTAACACATTTCTACCTGTCCAATCGATCTGAAATTTTGCGCACTTGTGTAAAGTTGGAGACAATGCATAAATCAATTAACAGAGTAAATAATTTTTGAAAGTTTAATTTCTTTTATCTATTAAAATAATTAAAAAATTAAATTTTTTAATATTCAAAATTAAAATTAGAAATTCATTCTAAATGCTTTACATTGGAGACACTGAATTTTTTTAGAAGTGTTGTCTCTAAAAAGTAATTTTTAAATGTATATTATTCCAACAATTCTCTTTAACTTCACTTCTTGCTGTTCATCTGTCTCCTGCTACAAATCTTATAATCGATATTTAACACACTTCTACCTGTCCAATCGATCTGGAATTTGGCACACTTGCATAAAGTTGGAGACAATGCATGGTTCAATTGACAGAATAAATTATTTTGAAAAATTTAATTTTTCTTTCAATTTTAAAAATAAAATTTAAAAATGACTTTTTTATATATGATAATGAAATTAGAAATTCATTCTACATATGTAACATTGCAGACACTGAATTCTTTAGGAGTGTTGTCTTCAAAAAGTAATTTTTAAACGCATATTATTTATCATTAGTTTGGTGAAGAGGGGTCAGCACCGGCATCAAGAGACGCTGCTGGTGGCGCTGACGTCTCTGGGGCGTCCAGCTCCAAGCAACACATCAGGCTTGGGTGTTCCCAGCGTGGATTGGTGGCTGCAGGTGCAGGCCAAATGCAGCAGCACGTTCATCTAGAACATCCTGCTTCAGGACCCCACCACTGCTCTGAACACACCTCTAGTTCAGGGAGTGGACTACAGCAGCACTCTGATGCTGTGCATTCGATGGAAAATACATTTCAGTTCCCTGACGGTAAACAATCGTGCACAACAAGAAAATCGATGCAAGAGCACAGTAACTCAAAACATTTGTGTAGAAACAAACACCAATGCCAATTCTATTTGAGTTTTTATGCCAATGAAGCTGATCTCCAACAACACATTTTCTTAAAGCATCCTCAGAGAAATGTACCAAAATACTCACAAAGTAAGTATACTGATAAATGCAAAGAAATGCACTATTGTTGCCTCTCTAAACTTTCATCAATGAAGAAGTATTTCTGCTCTCAGTGCGATTATGCTTGTGTCACAAAAGGAGGCTTGGAAAGGCATTTCATTAACAAACATTCAATAGAAAAACCCTTTCAGTGCTCCAAGTGTGATTATTCTTGCACCACAAAAGGGGCCTTGAAAAGTCATTTCCTTCACAGACATTCAACAGAAAAACCCCTGCAGTGCTCAGAGTGTGATTATGCTTGCATCGCAAAAAGGAACTTGAAAACACATTTGCTTAGCAAGCATTCAACAGAAAAATCCCATCAGTGCTCCGAGTGTGATTATGCTTGCACCACAAAAGGGGCCTTGAAAATACATTTGAATTGCAAACATTCAACAGAAAAGTCCATCAAGTGCTCAGAGTGTGATTATGCTTGTACCACAAAAGGGGACTTGAAAAGTCATTTCCTTCACAGACATTCAACAGAAAAACCCCATCAGTGCTCCGAGTGTGATTATGCTAGCATCAGAAAAAGTAACTTGAAAACACATTTGCTTAGCAAACATTCAACAGAAAGACCCTTTCAGTGTTCCAAGTGTGATTATGCTTGCACCACAAAAGGGGTTTTGAAAAAACATCTTATTCGCAAACATTCAACAGAAAAACCCCATCAGTGCTCCGAGTGTGATTATGCTTGCACCACAGAAGGGGACTTGAAAAGTCATTTTCTTCACAGACATTCAACAGAAAAACCCCATCAGTGTTCCGAGTGTGATTATGCTTGCACCAAAAAAGGGGACTTGAAAATACATTTTAATCACAAACATTAAAGAGGATAGTCCATTAAGTGCTCAGAGTGTGATTATGCTTGCATCACAAAAAGTAACTTGAAAAATCATTTTCTTCACAGACATTCAACAGAAAGACCCCTGCAGTGCTCAGAGTGTGATTATGCTTGCATCACAAAGTGGAAGCTGAAAAAAAAAACATTTTCTTTGCAAGCATTCAACTGGAATAGCTTGTGGTGTACATAAAGTGTGATGACGTGTGTGTCATAAATGAATGTTGAGCAGCATTTACTCCCCAGGCTCCATCATAAACTGCTTCAGTTACCTAAGTACGTGCAGAGATGCATGTAGATGTAATGAGCTAAGACACAGGAATCAAGTCAGGAACATTTGGACTTATAAGACAATAGGAGCAAGCTATGTAGAGTACCTAACCCAAGGCACCTGCTGCCACCAAGCAAAAGGGGCTAAGCGGTTAAATGTTCCTTGAAGGAAGCAGTCGCTTGGGACAGCATAAAATTTCCAAATTACTAAAATATTTGGTGCAATTTTCATTTTCTGTTGAGACAGCTGAGGGATTTTGATAAGAAGAAAACAAACTGTTGAAAATAAACAGTTTTCTGTAGCTGTTACTAAAGTGCAGATAGTTTTTCTCTGTATTTTTATCGTAAGTTTGGAGAAGGTGGGTCAGCACTGGCACAGCCCATCACCGAACAAAGACTCTCACTTGTTGGGGATTGAATGCTACTTCATTGGAATATCAGCAACCATTTCTCTCGAAGCCTTTTTGAGGAGCTGGAAGATATCGGTAGTGTGACAGTCTGAGTCACGCTCCTAGACATAACTGTGTTGCAGTTACCCCCAGGTTTACTGGCTGATGGTTATTAACTTTACTGACGGTTTTCAGGCAGCAGAATACACTTTTATATTGTTGCACCATTGTTAGTCTCTACCAGTTGTTCAGTGCCCGTGCATAACTTGTGATGGCATCGGTTCATTGAATTCCATAAATCTTTGTATCCACATGTGTTTTACATATATTTGGTTGATTTCACTGAATGGTGCTAAACTAGCGTGGGCATAATGATGGCATAAGTTGTAAGATAAATAATTCTATTTCTTTTAGAGCTGGTTATTTCTAGAGAAAGTCTTGTTCGTTAATATAGGTCAGTTTGAGCTGAATTTTGGTTCTTTAGTACCGATTTATTTATTTCGGTTGCTAGAACTTGAAATAAAATATACTCCATACCTAAGATGGCTGTTATTCCACCCCTAGAACTGGTTGGCACTATCGTTGTCAAAACCCAGTTGGTCAGTGTAAGAAGGTTATCCGCACTACTTGTCGGAATAGTACCTGTTGTAAGGCCTAGCCAGTCAAGTTAGAGCTCTTTGTCTCTTATGTCCCGGTGAGGCTGACTGAGCTATTATAGGCTGCAGGACGCTATTCTCAGGTACGAGTGAATTTGGATTAATGCTCTTCATTAAGTGTCTATGAATTATTGTATTTTGGATTATTGAATTATCATTCTGTATTGTTCATTTCGACGTGTATTTATTTGTGTCATTTGTTTGTCTCGGCAGGACAGAGCGAAGTCCCTCTCCTCTCTATAGCCATAGTCTCTCGGTAGTCTCTCTGTAGTTTAATAGTCTACCTAGTAATGATCGCGATTCCAAACTGTTCTTGAATAAATATAAAAACTTGATATCAATCAATTTATAGCAATCGATTGAACCCAACATCATCACAGTCAGGAATGAGGTTAGGTTAGGACCAACCTCACAACCAAGCGGTTGTCCCTCCGCTGCTCTTGCAAGCAAAACATTTGTTGCTGTCAGGATGCCTGCTTCTTACACAGGCTCCTCGTTTTTTTATTTCATTTTGGTCAAATCTTTTTTAGCTTAGCCAGGCCTTAACTGGTACAGTTATTCTCCGAAGTTTAAGAATTTGGCCATTCCGAATCTCGCTACGTCAAATCTCCAGAATTAAGTTACTAATCTGCAACTATAGGACGTTTGAAAATTAACAGGGAAACTATTGTCAAACTATATTGTGTTTGTAGGTTAGCTGACAAACAATTTTCATATAAGAGCGATTTGTGAAGATTAGCAGAACAATCTCCAAACTAGGGAGATGTTTGAAGATTGCTAGGCCAGAAATCCCGACGAGAGTTGCAGGACCTGTCTCTTATACACATCTAGATGTGTATAAGAGACAGGACCCAGACTCACTCTGACTCAGACTCACTCTGACTCAGACTCACTCTGACTCAGACTCACTCTGACTCAGACTCACTCTGACTCAGACTCCCTCTGACCCAGAATCACTCTGACCCAGACTCACTCTGACTCAGACTCCCTCTGACCCAGAATCACTCTGACCCAGACTCACTCTGACTCGGACTCAATCTGACTCAGACTTGCTCTGACTCAGACTCACTCTGACTCAGACTCCCTCTGATCCAGAATCACTCTGACCCAAACTCACTCTGACTCAGACTCCCTCTGACCCAGAATCACTCTGACCCAGACTCACTCTGACTCAGACTCAATCTGACTCAGACTCACTCTGACTCAGACTCACTCTGACGCAGACTCACTCTGACTCAGACTCACTCTGACTCAGACTCACTCTGACCCAGACTCATTCTGACTCTGTACAGTCATGTACATCCAGCCTTGTACATCCAGCAGGGCCTTCTGTACCCTGCTGAGATGGCTGTGATTATGCTTCCAGCCAGAATAGGCGAAACTTAGGGTGGAAGGCCGCTGCCAGCTGGCACTCCATGTCTTCTAGGAGGGGCCCAAACCTTTTTGTGATGCCTGCCAGCATTGCGTTCACCAGAGGACTGCAGTATAGGAGGCCTTTGGACTTGGCCTCCGTCAACTTCATGATGGTAGCTGCTACAGTTGGCAGAAGGCTCCCGAGATGGCCTGATCCTCACCCTGGATCTTACCCAAGGCCATGGCAACATTGGACATCGCTTGAGCGTACTCCTTCAGGAAGCCGACTTCAGAATCAGTGAAGCTCTGCAGCTTCAGCTGTGTCATCACCCGGTGGACAGCTCCCATTTTACAACACTTCTCTTTAACTTCACTTCTTGTTTGTCTGTTTGTCTGTCTGTCTGCTACAATTCTTGTAATCGAAATTTAACACACTTCTACTTGTAATATCGATCTGAAATTTTGCATACTTGTTTAAAGTTGGAGACAATGCATGAATCAAATGTCAAAATAAATGATTTTAAAAAGTAAAAAAAAATTTTCAATATTAAAAAATTGAAAAAATAATTTTGTCAGCTACAAATCTTATAACTGATATTTGACACATTTTTACGTGTCTAATTGATCTGAAATTTTGCACACGGGTGTGAAATCAAAGGCAATGCATGAATCAATTAACAGAATAAATAATTTTGAAAAAAAATTTATATATTAAAAAAAATTATATATGTTAAAAAAATTGAAAAGTAAATTTTTTTAATTTTCGAAAATTGGATGAGAAATTCATTGTACATCTGTAAGATTGGAGATACTGGATTCTTTAGAAGTGTTGTCTTTAAGAAGTAATTTTTAAACGTATATTATTATTATGCAGCTGGTCATTGAGGACAACAACGGAGTCGTGGGTAGAGTTCCATCTGGTATTGTTGGGGACTACCAACCTCCTCTTTAACTCGTCCTGAATGCTGTCTGCTGACACGGTGCTGCGGCACTGCTGGTTCCATAGCGCCCTTGCATTGGACATGGCCTTCCTGTAGGCTGACTTAAATTGAGCGCTGTCAAGCGCCTTGTCGGCATCCACACTGGCTACCAAGTTGAAAGTGTGGGCTGCACACCTCATGTGCACTGGCAGGTTGTGGCTCAGGCCACTGGACCCCTCATCTGCCTCAAGGGTGGCCTCAACAGAGATGTACTCCACCTCGTCCATGGACCCGGCCTCGGGATCCACGTCTATGTCCACATCCTCGACGCCCTCCATGTCAGAATCAGCAGCAGGCCCAGGAATGTTTGGCAAGAGTTCAGCTTCTGTGCCAAACTGTACAAATGCGTTGACGAAGTTGCTGCCATTGTCTGTCGTGGTCCTGGTCACCTTGTCCTGCAGGTGGAACTTGTAATGGGTGTCCACTATGGCCTCGGCGAGAACATCAAAGGTGTGATGCCATCTGAGCCGAGAGCAGGCCAGAACCGCGTGCTGTCTTGTGAGGGTCTTGGGGTCCAGGCTGTGTCCCGTCATCCCCAGGTAGGACCTGTTGTGGGCTGACAAGCAGTCCGCAGTGGTCGCCACCCAGGAGATGTCCTTGAACAATCTGTCATAAATAAATTATAAAGAAAAGAGACACAAGTTGTAAAACATGCACTCTCTGACTGACAGTTTTACATGTCATAAATAAAAGAAAAAAGTTGGTAATATGACCTCATGTCTCAACTTCTTAAGTATAAAACACTATTTCCATTGGAAACTTGTCATAAAAGAAATCGCTTGAGTACTTGTCACTTCAAGCTAATGCCTACTGCAAAAGCAGCAAAGAAAAACTATCATCCAGTTAATCCTATGGCTAAAGATAACGGGACTTCTCCGCTCTTTTTCGCGTCATAAAGTATACATTAATACTTATATCGGATCGTCGAGTACACGTGCCAATTGCGGAAAGCCCGATCCGATTGCAGTATTAATGTATAAATTTATAACATGAACAAGAGCGGAGAAGCCAAATTAACTTGAGCCACCGGCTAACCGGATGCTAGTTCTTCTTCTCTTCTTTTTCAGGAAGCAGCGAAGAACTAACACCCGGTTAGCCCGGTGGCTAATCCCAACAGGATTTCTCCGCTCTTTTTCATATTATAAATTAATGTACAAATTAATACTGGTATCAAATCGGGTATTTGGCACGTGTATTTCACGTGCCAAATAGCAGCGGGGACATTTCAGGAGAGTTTGCCTAAGACGATATCTAGGACAGTCGTTCATCGCGAGCTTCAAGTCACCGCAAAATAAACAGGCGAAGAAGACCTCTACCCTGAATAAGACCTCTATATGAATGTATGCTAAAAAAATATGTAAGACCTTTCTCTACAGGAATGTTACGAGCTGCGCAAAACCGCTCTGAATGAGTGATACATGTTATAAAGGGCCTCTCTACATGATTGTTACGTGTTACAAAAGACTCGTCTGCATGCACTGTTACATGCTTTGTAACACCCCTCAGCATGATTGTTATGGGTTATATGAGATTTGAGAAAGCGGAAATCTAAGGTTGAAACCGAATTATTTCTTTTACTGAAGCACATGAAGATTCTTGAAACTGTTAATTAATTTGTCCTTATTTATATACCAAATTTTTGCAATTTTTGATGCTAACATTGTCTGACCATTGATAACTTGATAAAATGGGAAGAAATGTACTTTTTGAACGCTTCGTTTATCGGTCCACTAAAATTTTGAGGGAAAACTAATTAATTTAGGAAATTTGCATGAACGCACGTCATTCAAAACTAGAGGACATAATTGTGTTGGCGAACTTCGTTAGTCACAAATATCTTCTTATTTGGTGGACCGTGGACCCAGGATACGAAACTGGTATGTATTAACATGCTAGAAGCCTCATACGCCTGCCACCACCGTAAAGCAAAGATTATCTTGAAACTTTTAAATGAATTTTAAAAGGACGGTAAGGATGAGAACCACTAAAGTTGGAGAGACTTGGATCTTGGATATTTAAATGAGCAGAGTCAACGAAAGTAAAAATAAATAAGAAAAAATAAAAAAAAAATCGACACCTAAAAGACGGAACCGCTTCATCTCGGCAATTATCCGTGACGTGTTGGTCGATAGTCTCAACAGTAAGTGATCGTAAGGCTCCGAACCTCATGGGTGAGGCAGAAAAGTCACTACATGCAGTGGGAATCGATCGGTTTCACTCATATATGAGCAAAATTTTCGCAAAGTTAAAGAAAAAAAAATTATATTCAAATCAGCTCCGGTTGCATTTGTAATAGTAATTTAAGGATTTTTCTGCAGCATAACGTGTATTTTTGAATGAACAAAGATACTATAAAATGACCATTTGAGAGAGAGATAGGCATTTGACTAAAGTTTTTTAGAGATACTACTTTTGTAATTTCATTTTAAATAGCTTATGCCAGAAGTATTGTTTAAAGGACATTTCATGTCAACCTCAAAATGACCCATAGTTGATATATTTTCGGTGTAACATTTTTTAATGAAATTTGCCATGCTTGTACCCGAAGCTATGCATTATTGAAGTTTAATTGGTTACATACGTCAAGGACGACATAAGTTATTCAGCTCTTAAGAAATTTGACATCTACTAACCATCGATATGAAAAACTTAAAAACCATAACTTATTAGTATTGCAATTTGTTCAAAATTTTAATGAATATTCTGACGCAGGAGTGAATGTAAATAAAAGTGAACAAACATCGTCGCCATGTAAAAAAATTGAGTTGAACGAACATTTTCTGATGAATTAAGAAGCAATGAGCCCCAGTCTAGTTATTCATTGTACCATAGTGTCAAAAACTGGTCAAACTGGAATGTACGATATATTTGAATTGAATCGAACACATTCGGCGACCCGTATTTTGAAATACGAACTCGTTTCGTATTTCGTTTAGCTTGTCAACAAAAAATGGAGCTAATGTGAAATTATTTTTGCCGTGTGAACCTCATGTCCACAAGGCTTTACAGCTCTCTATAGTAACGGGGCGCAGCTGCCTTCAAGCAGTGCTTTGATGAACTTACAATGTCAATCTAAACATTGCGACTTTTCGATTACATACTGATGAACAATTTTGTTGATCCGAAACTATCAGTATCAGCCAGTTTTGAAAGGATGATTTTCATGTCGTCTGGATCAGTTGATATTTGCTACTGTTAATTTCAACCTTGACTCCACCAGTCCAAATCCAATGGTATAATATGTACACCTAACTACATTCATATTGAAAATCATCAGCCATTCAAAATTATACAGAAAATCAGGTGCTGCCAGTATATAATTCAATTTGTGTACAGAACATCAGATAGGCCGAGTTTACCCTAACAATAAGTCCCTCAATTACAATGATTTCACTGGAAGTGTTTGACATTTTAGAAGCTATACTAGTTTGCTTAGTTTTGCCTCAAGAAGTTTAGCCTACAGAACAATTGAATTTGGGCTGGAATTGCTACTATTAATTATCTGTGATATACTTGTCTTCTGAGAACAGTAATTGCCTTTAATAATTATGAGAATAACTGCAGTATGACTTAACCTAATTTGTTAACATTCCTAGTCTCTGGCTGCCTGTTGGGTGAGCGTACGAGGAAGCTCAGTGCGGATGTTCGAAGGTGATGCATGAATTTTATGCTAGAAAGTTTTTTAAACATTTACTCTCATATTGTAGCAATCTGATCTCAAAATTTTGCTGTAATAAGAAATTAGGATGAGAAAAATTTAGTCGTCAAATTTTATGATTGTGTTGTGGATTTAAAAATATTAGTAAAGTATCCAATATCTAAAGTTTGAGATTCGTTATTCACCGTGTGTCTTTGTTCTGAAACATGAGTTGACCACACAGCTTGTATTTCCCACAGTTTGGAAAGCTCTTTGTTTGATTTGTTCACAAGTGTTTAGTCTCTGGCACAGCTGCGCAGTTCGTTTCAGGGTCAGTTGGTCACAATTCTATTTCCTTCTTCCGGTTCTTTGTAAGCACAGCACACTCTGAAACTGCGTCTGATGATTGAAATTAACAGGTTGAGCGCGGTACGACTCACCAGGGTTGCTAAATGGCCTGAAACAGCCAAGTCCGCCGACAAAAGAGTCTACAATTCGATATTTGCTAGTAAATTGGTAGGCTCAAGTGCAAAAATTAAATTTTCCTTTTACTCATATTTTCAAAATTAATTTAAAAAACTACCTCTATTATAAATTTCTGCCGGCCAACGAAATTGATAAAAAATAAATCGCGTAAAAAAGGCCGTGCAACCCACCGAAAATCGTACCGCACTCAACCTATTAGTGTTGAGTGCGGACTCAAACGTTTTCTCTCAAGATAGTGTAAATTTTTGTGGAGTTTTCTTTGCTTCTAAGTTTCTGGTGATTATGATTGATATGACAGAGTATATATAAAAATATTTAATATTTTCGGAAGTGACAAATTTTCCTGTGCAAAGTATTTACCAAAAATTCTCTTAATTCTCCAAACCTCTGAGCAATAAATATGTCACTGTCCGAATAATGACCCGTTTTATTACTACACTTCTCTTTAACTTCACTCCTTGTTGTTTCTTTATTTGTTTCTTTTTCTGCTACAAATCTTATAATAGATATTTAACACACTTCTACCTATCCAATCGATCTGAAATTTTGCACACTTGTGTAAAGTCAGAGGCAGTGCTTGAATTAATTGACAGTTTAAATAATTTTAAAAATCATTTTTTTAATAATAAAATATTAAACAAAAAAAATGAAAAATAATTTTGTTTATTATATGAAAATAAAATCAGAAGTTCATTATACATTTGTAACGTCTGAGGCACCGGCCTCAATAGAAGTGTTGTCTTTTAAAAGTAATTTTTAACCGCATATTATTTGTACACAGCACGAGCAAAGAACGAACTTAGCACCGATAAGGTGATACAAGGTTAGGAGAATCGTAGGGTCATATAAGTTTATCTTGACCAATAGGTCCACGATCGGAATGGACTTTGTCAGGAGAGCCCATTCAAGACAAAAGGTGCATCGCTATTTGAATAAAGTGACACTAATTTATCTGAGTGAGATGTTAAATGAAGAGCTCCCAGTTAACCTCGCCTGCCATTTTGTTGCAATGTTGTAGAGCCTCTAGGAGAGTGTGGAAGAGAACAAGAGGCGGCACAGAGTGCCCAGAAAGAGTAAGGAGAAATGGAAAAGACAGTAAGAGATGAAAAAGGCGCATTATGCATGATTGGGTGGTTCATAAAACAGTGGGGTTTGTTTGGGGTTGGGGGAAGGGGGTTGGTAATCCGTCAGGATTTTGGATGGTTCTAGCGGGGGGACGATGAGAGGATTGTAGTTCTCTATTCACATTATTTAATGTTTTTAGCACAGTAAAAAAAGTGATTCGTGCACTTACTATTTACATGCGCTTTCGCTTTTTAATAATTTTTTTTTATTTTCTCATATTATATGATGATAACGGGGTGATGATGTTTATGAACAGTGATGATTTATATGGCGGTGGGTGGGTGAGTGCTCGAGACTCGGAGGGAGGTGGGGCTAAGAGTTTATTTCGTACTGGGTTTTCGGTCTCGTTTCTGCTGTATGCCATTCTCGGTGAATCGAGTCAGTCCGTCAGCATGATGGTGTATTGGATGTGGTGTGTTATTTTGGGACCAGCTACACCCAAACGGGATGGGAACAACTAGCGTCCGAGTGCAACATGGTCAGCTGTGTATTTATTTCAGCTGTGTATTTATTTATAAAGGGGTTGGAGATGGGGCGTAACGCTTCTCGTTCATATGAGCGTAAGCCATTTTAGCGATTCGGTCCTGTGAATAAAGAAACCTCTGCTTCAATGTTGAACTTTATGCAGTCCATTACCTGGCGATGCTCATAATTTTCACATTTTTAACAAATCAATTACAAATACGTTTACAAATTCTTCACATAGACACGCGGATAAAAATGCAATTAACAATTTTCCAACTTATGAAGGAGTTTTTTTTCGCCTACTTGCAAGCTCACATTCATTCCATGCTGGTATAGCTTCGAACGTAACAACAAAACTTTCGTCATCGCATCACAAGAAGTAACCAATGAACAAAGGTCACTTGGAAAGTGCGATGGAACTAGTGTTACTTATTCTTCTTCTTCCGGAACATGTGCTGGAACAAAGAGTGCTCTTGAACGAAAAGTGCGCTTGAACAAAGAATGCTCTGGAACAAAGAATGCACTTGAACATTTGTAAGTTTCGAGGTTATTCTATTCATGTTAACGATATAAACACAAACACTTGTTTCATTTGTGTACGTGCGCGAGTGCTCGTTTCTGACTCGAACAAAGAGAACGCTGGAACCAAGACCTTGAACACTTGTAAGTTTCGAGGTTATTTTATTCAGGGCAACAACACTAGAAACGCGACAAACACTTGTGTCGATTAAGCTACGTGAGCGAGTGCTCTTCCTGATGCTAGTCTTACTTACTCGCTCTGTGCGACCGGTCGCACCGCGTGGAAGTGCTCAGGAGCGACCGAATCCCTTACCGGCCCCGCGTATACCGTCCCTCGTGGGGAGTGACTATGAAGCTGCGGCTCTCCAGAGACAAGATTCATCAAACTTATTTTCTGTGTCTAAATTTTTATCACCTAGGTTGATTGGCTGCCATAAATTATTATTCATCTCTGCATTCATACTTCGACTACTCAGTCAATGACCAGAAATAAACGAGTTGACATATTTCCTGGTTTTCTATTTTAGTCTATTTTGTTTTCTTTTGAAATTTTTGCGCCGTTTAAAATTAGAAAATAAATATGATATATAAAATCTTCATATTTTTGAAATGAATTATCACGTTCAAAGAAATATACACGTTCGAAGAAATACGTTTAAAAATTACTTTTTAAAGACAACACTTCTAAAGAGTCTAGTGTCTTTGATGTTACACATGTACAATGAATTTCCGATTTTATTTTTGAATATTAAAAAATTTGTTTTCTAAATTTTTTAATATAAAAAAATTATTTGTAAAATTATTCATTCTGTCAATTGATCCGTTGACTTTAGGCAAGTGTGCAAAAATTCAGAACGATTGGCAAAGTATAAATGTGTTAAATATCGCTTATAAGATTTGTAGCAGACAAACATACAAACAAACAACAAGAAGTGAAGTTAAAGAGAAGTGTTGTAATAATAATCGTTACGAAACCAAAATATACTGTACATTTATGTGTCACTCTAAATATTACGAGAAGGTAATAAAAGTTTAATTATGCAGAAGTACAATACGAAATTATTAATAAATAAAATATATCGGTTATTAAAATTTCAAAGAAATTGGGATTACAATAAGTTTAGATAACAAAATTAATTAGTTGTCTTTCCTGCAAGGCTTTCCACCATATTTAAAATGGAAAACAATATCTGGAAGCTGGCGTTGAGAGCAAATTATGAGTACCCTTAAGGGCGGCTGAGCATAAAGGGCGGATAGAAGGTCAGAATTACCTCCAGCAGTTTTGTTATCGAGAGAACATTATAATTTTTTAAATTTGCTGCTTCTAATCTTATAAACTCGTAGGAAGAAAGTATGGATTAAATTGAATGGTTGAGTTGTAATGCTCAATAAAATTGTTCGGTAAAAAATTTGTTCGTAAAAAGTTGAGGCTAACTATTACTGAAGTGCTTATCAAGTGCATGCTTCTGGAAGCAGTCGACTGAAGCTCGCGAAGTACATTACATATTTCTATGTGTAATATATTTTGTGAATATTATGTATATTTTTCTTAATGGTATACATATCAATCCTATATACATCCTAATCAACAAATTTTCAGCAACCATTATCATTATCGTTATCGTATTGCCCGTTGCAATAAACCCAGAACTAGAATCTGCCGCCATGAAAAAGCTTCCAGTCCGCGTCTTTGCCCTCGGCATCATGGCTACGGTGAGTTCGATATCAAGTTACTCTTCGTTTTTCGCGGATAGGAGAGGAAACTTCCGCTATAGGTAATCAAAATACTTGTGTTTCCATTCCTCGTACAAATCTGCCCCTCGCAAAATTGCAAGCAACTGATCAATCATAATGAAGGTTAGAAACGCCGCACGGTCGAGAATACAGCCAAAGTGGAGTGACCTGTCTTCGCAGCGGTCATTGTAATGCAGTATCATTTGAGGCTCGACTTCAATAAATAAATTTATCAAATTTAATCAGCGACGAATACGTTTTTCCATATAAATGTTTACGGAAAATATTTGTTCGACTGATTTCAGTCTAATGCTGAATGACAGATTGCTAATTTGCAAAATAATTAATATTTAGTAATTTGTGAAAATAACTTCGAAAGTTCACCATCGAAAGATCGTATAAAGCTAAATCATATAAATACCAGTATTGTTCTCCAACAGCACATATTATTTATTTGGACACTGCACCTATATTATCTGTTCTCATCCCATCACTCGTGTTCTAATATTGACAAATCATTCTCTATTATGGTCGAGACGGAAAATACAAAAAGCGATATTTGCCGTGGAGGAGATATGGGTGGAGCATGGTCCCTTGTGTTGTTATTTGTATAGAGGTATAGGTGGGGGACCATGTGCGTGTAAATTGAAGCTTTTGAATAACCGGTCCTGCCTTGATTTGTCGTTTGGGAGTAATGCGAGTTGTTGATTGAAAAATTTGGATCATATGTTTTAAGGGTGGAACCAGTTTTGCGTGTTTGTTGGTGACGGACTGTGTTTATTGTAGGAATGTCGCATTGTTCGTGGAGTATTTGATAGGATGTGAAGTCGGACCAGTGTGAGTGTGAAAAATCGGAGTGCATTGTTTTGTACTGTCTGCAGCTTGGATATGGATTATTTTGATTGGGGTGTATCGGTATCGGGAGTTAAATGAGGGATGATCTGAAAAAGGATCGAGAGGTATAACGTGCGCTTTATGTTGGGTGGGAGGTGGTAAAATCAGTGGATTTTGTGCGGATTGGTGAACAACATTCTTTTTCTTTTTGGTATTTGAGAGCTGAAACCGGGTATTGTGAATTGTAAACCTAAAACTGTTCCAATGTTCGCATATGGATAGTCGGTGTTGTCTATGAAGCTGTTGGAAGTGTTTCGCCTAATGATGGGGATGATTTTAAATTTATTCGAGTTTTCCCTAACGAGCCATTTATTTTAAAAGGTGTGGATATGTTGGATGGCGTATTGTGTTTGCACTGCTGCATGGTTGTGTGGGTAATGCCCTGTGGTTATTTGTGTTTTGCCATCTGCATAAGCTATGTAGTCTGTGCTGGGCATCATGGTGGGAAGTCGTGGGTGTAGAAGCTGTTTAGTGTGGGGGTGAGACAACCCTCTTGGGGGGCACCTGTGTGAAGTTATTACCGAGGACCTATGTGATTACCTATTCTTATTATGGATACTGTTCTGTCTGTATGGTAGACTGAGAATGATTTAGTGAATGATGCATAAAGGTTGACTTGAGTGATCTCTTATTGGAGTCAGGTGTGCCAAACCTTGCATTTCAAAGGCTTTGGTCAAATCGCGAATCAGTATGTCAGTGAGGTCATGTCCTGCTAACTGTATGGCTAGTGTCTCCTGGAATGTGGCTAGCGCTGTGTGTGTCCCTCTATGCTTCCTAAAATTGTGTTGACTTGTGTTACGCATGTTGTGAATTAATATGGGTTTGTATAATCTATTGTTGAGTATTTTGTCTAAAAGCTTCCCGTTGATGTCTAGTAGTGAGATGGGTCTGTAAATTTGAACTTGGTGTTGCAATGCGTTGGGTTTGGAGTGGAAAATTATGAAGGCATGTTTCAGTGACTCCGGGAAACAACCGACGAATGGCACGATTGAATATGTATATTAGATAGTGGATCATGTTTCTGTGTAGGTGTTTGAGTGTTGTGATGCCTGTGGGACCAAGTAATTTTGTTTGAATGTTCTTAGTGTGTGTAGTAATTCTCTAGCTAATGGTAATAGGTGGGAAGTCCGCAGGATGGTGCCGCGGGAGGTCGTTGTGATTATATGGGTGAATTAGTGAATTAGGTGTATGTTGTTGCTGACGTGGTCTTGTGTGGTGTGGATGTGTTCTATGTCAACGTCTTCATTGTCTGCGTCATCATGAGTGAATATATCTTGCCAGTTTTTGCGGAACATGGGTTCTCTTTGTTCGGTTGTGTCATGTTGTATGTTATGTTTGAGGTGCGGGACAGTTTGCTTGGTGTTGGAGCCTTAAATGCGTTTTAGGGATGACCAAAATTTTGGGGATCTTTTTGTGTTTCTTATATGCTAATGAGGTTCTACCTTGTCTGTGTTTGGATGCGTCTGTATATGCTGTGGGTAGTTATTGACGCATGGTGATGATTTGTCTGTTGAATTCTAGCGATGGACCGTGGGTGTGAATGTATTGGAGAGTGGCTTGGTATTGTGTGAATGAGTAATATTTGGTGGGTGTGTCCGGTGCCGGGAATAATGCGGTGTGTCATGGTAGGGATTGAGGTATCGGTAGCGTTCTGTATGTGTATTGTCCCCTTGTCTATTATTTTGTCTTATTATTTTGTCTATTATTTATGTATATTATTTGTCCAGCTTTGTCTATTTATTCTAGTGTAGGGTCAGGTTATGTGGGTACTTTGTTTGTATTGTGTCCAATTTGCTCTAAGGAAGGATCTAGGAAGACAAATGGGTATTTGAATGAGATTTGCAGATATAGTGGCTATTATGGAATGTGGTCTGATGTTGTGATGGTCCGGGCTGTATGTGTATGTTGTGGAACGCTTTATTGTTGTATAGTACTCAGCCAGGTGATGTCCTGTTGTGGGTGATGAAGGTTAGAAAGTAAGGGCCGATGTGATACATTTGCGTTGTCATATTAGTGAGTGTACTTGTCTTCCTATGTGGTTGGAGGAACTATTTTCTTAATGTTGTGTGCTTTGCATGTGTTTCTGCAAGGAGGTATACGGGATGAGACCTATACAAAAGGGAGTGGAAGTCAATGTTGGTGTAGTCTATGCGGGGTGGACTGCATGTAGTTTCTATCGTGCTGGGTCCTTTTTGGTTCTCTATTGTGATTGCGAGCTTGGTTGTGTGGAAGTTGTCGTGCAGTTTATGTGGGATACCGCCATTTACTGCTTTGGCAGAACCGCGGAGTGAACTGTATTATCTCTGTTGCAGCTATGGACGTTGTTATTGATTTTTTTAATAAAGTGTTGTTGTAGGTGATAGAGTGATCGTTAATAAGAATGATGCCAGGATCTATGTCATTGTAAATATTTGAAAATGTAAATTTCTTATTATGCCAGTGTTGGACATTGTATCAGTATTGATGGGCCGTATATTTAGTGTTGATTGAGGGGTCATGATGGGGTTGGATGTTTAAATAAGGATTGTTTCAGCTTTTTGGCGGTGGTTGTTTTTTATGGTAGTGTATCTACTCATGGTAACGAAGGCGTTGTTAGGTTGGATGTTGACTGTGGGCTTGTAGAATTTAAATTCGTCTCGTCTCAAATGTCGATAATTTTCGATGAGCCTAGGTCTTTCACTGATAGCTTCTGTCCGAATTCGTTCTTTCTCAGTTCGTTAAAGAACCAGCTGTTGAGTACCGGCAGTTATTGGGTTGGGGTTTCTGCTGCTTCTAAATAGTCTAACAGCTATTAATTCGTCTTGTCCTGGCAGTTAAATGGGTGATCTTCCGCACTGTTCGTCACTAATTCTTCGTTTTCTGGGATCGTGTTCTTCGTTTTGGATTTTGGTTGTCAGCGGGAGGCACGTTCTGAGAGATCTCTTGGCCTCTCTGGCAAGTTTAGTGAGAACCGTCTCATGTCGTTATCGTCAATAAATTCCATTTGAAGGTTGATGTCTTTGTCAGGAGTCTAGGTTCCGGGTTGGTTATAAAAAAGTTCAATATTTTGTTGGCGGAGTCTCTGTCGGGAAAGTCGCGTCCATATCGTAGTTAGTCTTCAATTATTTGGTTAGTATGCTGCCGAACCCCTCATTTCGGGAGAGGCTGGCGATATGGGCATGTGGTCAGTTTGAGTTGCGTCTTGTCTGTCATTGTAAAGTTGTGTTGTGGAATGTTTGTTTCTTTATTACTTGTTTGGCTATGTTGAGATATGTTTGCTTGGTTTTGTGATTGATAGTTTCTTGTTGGGATTGTTGTTTATTTTGTATTTTTTCCTTGTGGTTTGGACAGTTGACGGCGGTCGTTGTGGCCATTGAGACATTTCTCGTAGGTGTTTGAGAATTTGGGTAACGTCCAAGTGGTGGGAGTCATAGCAGCTTGTGTTTGAGGTGCAGTGGACTGCCGCGTTCACGTGGGTGGAGTTATGGAGGCTTATTTTGAGGTATAGTGGACTCTCACGTTCACGTGGCGGGAGTTTTGAAGGCTTGTGTTATTGATACATCTATTTTTCGGGGCCAGCATTGTTATTGTCTGTCCACAAAGACTAATAAATTCTCATCACTTATGGATTCAAAAATTTTCCACTCTTTTTCTCAAACGGGGGCCAATTTATATACTCATGAAAATTTATTTAAAATTTTTTTCTGGAATGCTTAAACATTGTGAAACGCCGGCTATTGTGAGAAGTTAAAATCTCAAACAACTTCGTCCAAAAAAAAACGTCCTAAAGTTCTAGAGGTTTGTCCTGCGCCGTTTATATAAACGGTCTGTCATTCCTGTCAAAATTTGCTCAGTTCAACGAGGTGTCCGTCTGTAAGCTCGGCCAGCTCGGCTCTAGCAGCAGTCCGTTCGGCTCTAGCAGCAGACAGTTCGGCTCTATCTAGCAGCAGTCAGTTCGGCTCTAGCAGCAGTCAGTTCGGCTCTAGCAGCAGTCAGCTCGGCTCTAGCAGCAGTCAGTTTGGCTCTAGCAGCAGTCAGTTCGGCTCTAGCAGCAGTCAGTTCGGCTCTAGCAACAGTCAGTTCGGCTCTAGCATTCGGCTCTAGCAGCAGTCAGTTCGGCTCTAGCAGCAGTCAGTTCGGCTCTAGCAACAGTCAGTTCGGCTCTAGCAGCAGACAGTTCGGCTCTATCTAGCAGCAGGCAGTTCGGCTCCAGCAACAGTCAGCTCGGCTTCAGCAACAGTCAGCTCGGCTCTAGCAACAGTCAGCTCGGCTCCAGCAACAGTCAGCTCGGCTCCAGCAGCAGTCAGTTCGGCTCCAGCAGCTGTCAGCTCGGCTCTAGCAGCAGTCAGTTCGGCTTCAGCAACAGTCAGCTCGGCTCTAGCAACAGTCAGCTCGGCTCCAGCCAGTCAGTTCGGCTCTAGCAGCAGTCAGTTCGGCTCCAGCAGCTGTCAGCTCGGCTCTAGCAGCAGTCAGTTCGGCTCTAGCAGCAGTCAGTTCGGCTCTAGTAACTGTCAGTTCGGTTCTAGCAGCAGTCAGTTCAGGTCTGGCAGCAGTTAGCTTGGCTTTAGCAGATGTCACCTCGGCTGTAGCAGATGTCAGCTCGACTCTAGCAGATGCCAGCTCGACTCTAGCAGATGTTAGCTCTACTCTGGCAGCAGTCATCTCGGCTCTGTCAGCAGTCAGATTGGCTCTTACAGCAGTCTTCTCCGGTCCAGCAGCAGTCAGCTCGGCCCGAGCAGATGTCAGTTCGGCTCTAGCAGCAGTCAGCTCAGCACTAGCAGCAGTCAGCTCAGCATTAGCAGCAATCATCTCGGCTCTAGCAGATGTCAGCTCGGCTTCAGCAAATGTTAGCTCGGCTCTCTTTTCCCATCAGTTTGTGTGGAATGCTGAACCAAATGTTGCTGTTTATCAAACCGAGATCTCAATTCTCAGACGCAACTATATATGTGTCACCAATCCCTGCCTCGTATGTTAACTTGCAATATCGATATTTTGTCGCTTTATCCATTGCAAAGGCCCCTCGGTATTGGCAGACTCCTCATTTTACGGTGCTTCTACCGAAGCAGCATCGTTCCTAACATAATTACTGGTTCATAGGCTTGGATCTATTCTGCTAGCCATGTCTGGTCTAATAATTACCATGACCGTCGTGAAGTTGCCCTCTCTGTGGTGCCGCTGGGTTTTCACCTAATTCATATAGTCACTGCATAGTGGGGCAGCTGTAATTGAATTGTGCTGCTCGCGAAGCTAACTCTTATCCGACGCCCACCGCGGATAATCGCAGTGGTAATGATAAGAACTCGTTCGTAATATGCTTACCGCCTACCGCCGGCAAATTAGGCTGCGGAATTTGGTGGCTGAAATTTTATTATATAATATGAGACTGACACAAACTCGTTATCCCCTCATCTGATGAAAAATCATAAGTTTTTGTTTGTGGAAGATTTTTAGTCTTGCTGGTTTTGAAAACTTCGTTTAAAGACTTCTAGAAAATATCGCTGAACCAAGTTGAATTCTTTGCAAATTTGAATCAGTTTCAGAGGTTAGTTAATATATATATATTGAACTTAATTTTCACCATTTCATGCACAACATGGCCTCACTTCACGTGAGGTGGCAAGCAATTTTTTAGGTCTCGGAAAAAACAAAAAATATCAAATGTAGAGGAATTCACACACCTGCTCATCGCGCGATTATATTCCTGAAATTTTGTGGTGACGAAAATATTATAGTGGGCGTGCTGTCTTCATGTGATCACTACTAAAGGATTCCCATAGCAAACAAGAGACTAGTCTTGATCAGCGATTAAGGATGTCATGGTAACATTAAGATGGTCTGCATGGGAACCTGAGTCTCATTTCATCAATACTCTTCACTTAATTGCAGTTACAAACTTCGTGTTTCATTGAAGTAAATAAGCCATCATGCGAGCGCTTTGAGTCCTTCTGCTCCAGCAGGGATTGGTCACATCGAGTAATTGTTATCAAAAACTTATGAGCTAATATTAATTATTTTGAAAATATAATTACTGTCCTCAAAATTGCGTTTTAATTAGGGCTGATTGTAGAATATGGATTTGATTCGGTTGGGATGATTTGATAACGAGATTCTCAAAGCACAATGATAATTATCTACCCCGAGCAGCGCCAGGATCATCTGCTAGTGTTAGTGAAAGGTAATGGCATGAGAGGCCATTATTATGAATGCTAAACAAGATCAACAAGTTAATTTTTATTTTTCATTATATATGCAATATCTGTGTTTTCTTCTCGCTTGCATCAACAACAGTGCGATCTTTAGACCTCATTTGTCGAAGGACGTTATAGTACAGCACCAACCCCTGGATATAGCAACAGAACGGTCTCAACAAGGTGTCCAGAAGTCTCGGTTAATTTCTCTCAGTGGTCAGATCTCCTCTAGACCGGTTGACCCAGAACCTTTGGATCCTCGCATGAACCATCCAACTAGTAGAGATGATGTCACCTGTAACTACTGTCATCGTGTTTGGCACGTGCGTCGTGATTGTCGTTCACGTCTAGGATTGTGCTTCGTTTGTGGAGGCAATGGACACGTTATCGGAAGTTGTCCTTATCGTCGAGAACAGCGTCAGTACAGAAGGCCAGCAACCGTCTCTAAAGCCCCTTTCACACAGGGCAGTAGATACTGCGGGCGTCAAAAATGCCGCGGCAGTATTTACAGCGCAATCTTTCACACGAGGCGCTTTTTACTGCTGGGTTCTATCAGTCTTGCAGTGCTTTATGCTTCATCAGTCCATCTCTATGTTTATGTAACAATATTTCTCTATGAAAATACTGTATATCTCTATGTGAGAATGATGTAAATACATCTCTATGGAAATACCTATATATTTTATGGAAAATATATCTTTTATAAAATATATCTATCACTTCAAGGAAATATATATTTAACAATGTATATCTTTATGTTTATGTAACAATATTTATGTACCGATATTTATGTTACAATATCAGTCTATAATCTATCAGTCTAGCAGTGCTGTTTATTATGCACCTAAAATACGGCCCCACTGTCTGCTGGGATCTGGCGTCAAAAACCGCCCAGTGTGAAAGATTACATTGAATACCATTGCAAGCTAAACTGCGCGACAAATCTACTGCCGCCGTTTTAGCAGGACAGACGCTGGCGTCAGGCGTCAAATTCTACGCCGCAGTAAAAGCAGTCGTGTGTGAACAGCATTCCACATTTCGTATGTCCGCTAAGGTTCGGCAGTAAATACTGTCGGACGCTGGCAGTATTTACTGCCCTGTGTGAAAGGGGCCTAAGGCATAAAAAGTATGCGGCAATACGTGGCACTCGGTAATTGAAGATACGCCTAGTAACTATGATTTGTCTGGAAATCATAATAACGAGCGCTGTAATGACAATAAGCGTGTAATTGAGATCTGCGAAGATCCATCCGATTCTAAAATTCCAGTATGTAATGCCGTGACTAATATTGATATGTATCCCTTAACTGTTGTAAAGTTATCAGATATGAGTGAGTAATGATATTGATAGAGCGACGGAAATAAATGTTTCTGCAGAGTTTGATGGTAATCCGACTGGTGATAGATGTCCAGTTGTCCCAGATATAAAGTGTATTTTAGATTTAAAAGAGAAGTTTTACGATTAAAGGCTAGGTTTTTACTTCACAAAACATCGTCAAATTCGTTCAGTGTTCCAACCCCTAGTGATAGTTTTTCTAGCCGTAAGGCTCTTGACTGGAGCTCTGATGAAATGGATGTAGAGGAAAATAATGACGGTCTGGTTCAACATAACTCAAAGCCTGTTCCTGAAGCCACTAGTTCTCCGCCTGAAGTGTCATTTCAAATATCGCTGATTCATGATAGTCAGGATTATCCATCTGGTAATGGAAATAATAGTTTCTTGGCGCTGCAATGGTCTTGTACACGTTCCGATGTAGTAGAAGCTACCAATTGTAACAGTTTGGATGCCGAAACGTCGGTAAACTGGAGTTTTGATAAAGAGACTGTGACTGAAATAATACCAGAGCACCGGGTGACCACACCAGTATACGATGAATAAGCCCAGGAACTGTCGGCGCGTGTTTCGTCAATTAACAGTAATGATAAGTCTGTTGTAAGGCTGAGGACTGTTTCGCAATCGCTTAATGATGGTTGGATTGACGATGTCTCCGACATAGTTGGAATGGGTAATTTGGCAGGCGATGATGTTCGAAATGATATTCTGACCACCATGCAGGAACATTTGTAGCACCTCAAGTCTGGTATTAGCAATTATAAGGCTGGCGTCACCTGTACGACTGACTCCTGGCGCCAGAGGTTTGAGGCTACCCGTGTAAATGTGACGCGAGAACAGGAAGAAACCTCTGACATTGTTCCTGAACGTGCCACTAGTGCAATAGCTAGTGAGAGGAGGTGTACAAGATCTCAGGCACCCGTAGATGAATACCCACGTGTGCAAACGAAAGTTCTTGAATATCGTCACAAGTAACTTTGGGCATGTTTAGTTTTGATTCTAAATTTGTAGCCTATAAAATTTTTACATGTACATTATTGATCACTGAATATTCTTTTAACCGGTATGATTTATTGTGATTAGTAGCGTTTAGTTGAATATAGTTTCGAAATGTTTATGTAAAGTGACAGATGCCCCATTTTGTAAAGTGAATTTTGTACTATAGATTTATGGATTTAATATTGTGTAATAAATAATTCTTGTATACCACATAATACTTTCAATGTATAGTCCGTAGGAATTAGAAAGATGTACGGTTTAAAGTTAGAGTTTATAGACGTGTATTGTTTGATGGAATATGGTGTTCAATTTGTAGTAGATGGGTTTTATTTTCGGAAACCTGTTTTCTGGGATTGTAAATACCTGTGAAAATATATTTCATATTTTGTAAATATCTAAGTTTAAGTTAGTTAAAAGTTAAGTTAAGTCAAGTTAAGTAAATATCTAATAGTATAAATTTTTTCATATCTCTTAGTAACAATTTTTCCATTTACATTTGGACTTTCAGTTCCGCAATTTAGGTTTTGCGTACTTTAGGGATTCATTCATTCATGTTTTAGACTTTAGCTGGAGTGGACTGTACGGCACAACGCAATTGTACATATCTATTTTACTGAATACAGTGTGAATACAAAGTGTTTATCTCGACTGAAACCCTTTCCTGACTTTGAGATAGTGAAAGAGGTAGTCCCCAGCAATATCCATGTTGTTTTCTGAGCTTATGCAGCTGCAGAATCACCAATTAGCAGCTTTACAATAACCAAAAAATGTGCTCACTCCGGAGATTATATGTCCACCAAAAGCTTCACGAATCTTTCTCTTCATGCTGGTTTATCTTGAGCAGTTTCTTACGGGCATTTGTCTCTATTTGACATCATAGCCCTTTTTGTGTTGCAGGTGTTGGGCCTTGGACTCGCCACGGCTTCGTATCCTGACAGCGTGAGTACAATAGCCGTAGCCATGTTTCCAGTTGCGTCGCCTTAATTATTATTTTGTGTCAGAATTCTTCATGAATAGCTAGGTAGTTATTGACTTTGTGCATGATGCATAAATGCTATTGATTTTAAACAACGTAATTTGGGGGAAAGGGCGACGCCACACTTCAAGGCTCAGACTACCAATGAGAAGTTAGGCAAACAAATTCAAGTTTCTTATGAAACACAATTTTCTCTGCAGATTCTAGAGGAAGGTAAACTATTGATTTGATGGGAGACTGATATCGACTTCCTCAAATATTAGTCTTGCTTATTGTACGATTGATGTATCATTCTGCTGGGTTTTTGCAAGTTTGATAAATCATTGAAATCCATGATTTTTCGTGACAATTTTACCTATTATCGTTGATAATAAAGATTTTGGTTACATTTGAACGAAGCATCCTCATTTTTTGATATATATGTAAAGACGTACTTAGTACCGAGTGATCCTTCTGAAATGTATGATTAGAACAAACTGATATCTTTATTATGAAAAACGTGCGTAATGAACTTCGAATCGGGTAATGAGCAACGCTTGCCGATTAGATCAAAGCCCAGTCTTACAGCTCCTGGGTCAGCTCGGCTACTTCACGTAAACTAGCACTGCATGAACTCAGACGACAAGCTGTTAGCAGCGAGGAACTCAATTAGCAATAAAACCCACCCACAGCGGGGCAGTAACTCGCGCACGTTCATCCGCAGGTCAACGTGGTTACAGGCCGCCCTGGTCCGCTGGGATGTGGAGCAAAGACTTCCACTTCTGTCCGCTTCCGGTCCTTGACGATGCCGGGCAGCAAATCGCTTGTGGTGAGCCGTGTACCTGTTTACACATGCAGCATTAGGAGCAATAGCAAGTGTAAACGAGCTCGGTGGTGGTGAGCCTTGTACCTGTTTACACATGCAGCATTAGGAGCAAGTGTAAACGAGCTCGGTGGTGGTGAGCCGTCTACCTGTTTACACATGCAGCGTTAGGAGCAAGTGTAAACGAGCTCGGTGGTGGTGAGCCTTGTACCTGTTTACACATGCAGCATTAGGAGCAAGTATAAACGAGCTCGGTGGTGGTGAGCCGTGTACCCGTATGCACATGCAGCATTAGGAGCAAGTGTAAACGAGCTCGGTGGTGGTGAGCCTTGCACCTGTTTACACATGCAGCATTAGGAGCAAGTGTAAACGAGCTCGGTGGTGGTGAGCCGTGTACCCGTATACACATGCAGCATTAGGAGCAAGTGTATGCGAGCTCGGTGATAGTAAGCCGTGTACTTGTATAGTGTTCACACTTGCAGCATTGGGAGCACGTGGAAATAAACTCGACAGCATGCCACCATAATAGTGTCAGTATGTCCTCATACTTTTATATATTGAATTTAAAAGAAGGGATTGCAATGTCTTGCACAGTAGATAAAAGTGTTTTTAATAGTTTGATGCTTTCTTGGCTGAAGTGGTGGAGGAATGCGTGATCCTGCAAGGGCCCCATTCAGTACATAGGGATTTGTATACGTCTCATCATTAAAAGACAAGTTTACGTCTCCAATTTTGCTGGAGTCTTTTGCTCAGCACGTTAGTGGATAGATAACATATGTAGCTGTGATGTTCATTTGCTTTCTTCTTGCAGACCTACCGACGCTTTTCAATCTCGACACTCAAGGTGACTGATGCCGTAAATGTGACTAAAAGGATGTCAGCAACAGATGTGGTGCAGTGCGCGAGGCTGGCCGCTATGGAAGGTGAATATTCTGCTTCTATTGTGGTCTTGAAGAATTGTTTAAAATTAAAATCCTTTTGCAACTTCGGCACTTCCGCGGAGGCCACATAGTTTGGTCTGAAGCAACAGAGTTGCAACGATTCATTCTTATTTATTCGTGAACAAATGTACAACATGTTATAGTGAACATTTGATAAATGATTATAAGCTTCAGGACCTTGGAAAGACGTAGCTGGACCTAATCCTTTGAACTGTAAGGAGTTCCGCCTGCTATTAAGGGCTTTTCAATGACCGCGGATGCTCACCATATGCAGTAACAGCTAACACTCGAGGGCATAAATTTCAAATTCCTATAGTAACTTACCGCTTTTTCAAAAAAATTGATAGCCGCGAATACATGTTGGTGAGAAATTAATTTTTTTCAGACATGGCTGGGTTTTCTTTCAATGGAACCTGCACAGCCTACAAATTTGGCAAGAAATTTTGCTCCTGTTCGACAGAAGAACCAGTCATTTACGTGACCGACTCCAGCATTTCCTACGGAACTCCCTCTAGTGTTCCTTTCAGTGAGACTCCATCAATTAATATTGGCCTGTGATATCACTGTGATATGAACAAATGAATCCGAAAACCTAAGTTGAATGTTATTGCGTGATGAATAGGTGTGTCCCTAGAACTTAACCGATTGACCTGTGATATTGCTGTCCTATAAATATGTGGGTCCCGATATGTAGATTGAATGACCTATGATATTAATGTGTGATGAAAGTTATACATCTCTAACCCAATGTTATGCATCTCTAAGCCTCCCTATACATCTCTAACCAAGCTCTCACACGAAACCCAACCCTCATACTATGCCCAACCCCCACATAAAGATCTTAAGACCTCATAGTCTCCCTATAAGGCATCAAGAATCAAGAGTTAATTTAGGGACAGCAGCACTAGGCATGCTTCAAGCAAAACCTTTGACGGCTACCAAGCTCCGGCCGCCAGCGATACCGAGAAATGAACTGAACTTTTTAATGCTCGGACCCTCGGCAAGCTCCACTCTTGTCGATGTCGCTATCACCGCGCAAACAGTTGCGCTATATAGTGGCACTAAACCCTAGAACACAACCTCTTGTACAACCTTCGCGCAATGCTTAATCCTCGTACGTAGCCTACCTTTCCAGTCAGACCTTCGCACAAAGCCCAACTTCCGCACAAAGCCAACTCCCTCATAAAGCCCAACTCTCGTACAAAGTCAACCCTCGCACAAAGCCCAACTCTCGCACAAAGTCCGACCCTCGCTTGTACAGGCAAACAGAAACTGTCAGATGGCTCTGTGGGTCAGTTTTGTGTACTGTGTTTTGCGCAAAGTGTATCGAGTGTGAGCGCAGTTACTTGTGTGTGCTTCCTTTAACATGTCTAAAAAAATGGTCTATATGTTTGTGGGAGGTTTGTTTATATAAACGAGCGTGTGGGTGCGTTTAATTGGGTCAGGACGTATCTCCGTTTAATGCACAAGTGAACGTAAGTGGCGCATGCTTTTGCAGGAATGCGCCTGCCTCCGTAAACGTTCTCACGTGTTAATGCAAATCAGTCTTTGTTGATAATTTTTACATTTTTACAAATGTCTTGACAGTTGGTGAATACGAGCATATGAGTCCTTATATTGTGCATCAGTCGCGCATCTTGCGGATGCGCATTTTGTATACAGTCGATCATCTTGTGGACGCGCATCGTGTGGACACGCATCATGTATATTGTATACAGTCGATCATCTTGCTAACGCGCATCGAGTATACATATAGCCGATCATTTTGCGGACACGCATCTTGTATACAGTCGATCATCTTGCGGACACGCATCTTGTATACAGTCGATCATCTTGCGGAAACGCATCTTGTATACAGTCGATCATCTTGTGGACGCGCATCTTGTATACAGTCGATCATCTTGCAGACACGCATCTTGTATACAGTCGAGCATCTTGTATACAATAGAGCATATTGTGGACGCGCATATTGTATACAAACGCGCATCTTGTATACAGTCGATCATCTTGCGGACACGCATCTTGTATACAGTCGATCATCTTGCAGACACGCATCTTGTATACAGTCGATCATCTTGTGGACGCGCATCTTGTATACAGTCGATCATCTTCTGGACGCGCATATTGTGTACAGTCGAGCATCTTGTATACAATAGAGCATATTGTGGACGCGCATATAGTATACAGTCGCGCATCTTGTATACAGTCGATCATCTTGCGGACATGCATATGGTATAAAGTCGATCATCTTGCGGACACGCATCTTGTATACAGTCGATGTTGTTGTTGTTCCTTGCGCCAAACGTCACGCTCGCGTGGGCGGAGGCTCCGGTGGTGGTCGGAGGGGTGGCACCGGAAGAGGGGGAAGATGGGCAAAAGCAGGGAGGGTGGCCAGGAACGCCGACGCCTCCATGGGGTTGTCCCACAAAGATGCGGCGCTGAGGGACGTGAGGAAGGCGGGGCAGGCAAAGAGGTGCTAGACGGATTGGAGGGATTCGCCGCATTCCGGGCAAGCGGCGCTAAGGGAGCGTCCGACCCTGTGGGTGTAGAGCGCAAGGAAGCTGCAGTATCCCGAGCTTAGTTGGGATAGCGCTGAGCGGTAAGGGCGAGGGAGCGAGGCCTCTTCTGCTGCAATCGGTGGTGGTGGGGTTGTGAAGACAGAGTTGTTAACGGCAGTCGCCGCCACACGGGTGGCTATCTCCCTGCGGAGGGAGCGTTTTGCCTCTCCATAGGCACCGTCTGGCAAAATGCCGTCAGCCAGGAAAGGCGCCACAAGGTGGTTGAACCTCGTCTTGATTGACGCTCTCATGGGGCGGTCTCCGGGGGGAGCGGAGACGATGTTAAAAGAAGTATGGGTAGGCTGGAGGGCGCTGGCGAGAAATTGAGCACAGGCCAGTTCCAGGTGCGTGGACAGGGGGAGGACGCCGGTCTCATGGTGGAGATGGGTAATTGGGGCCATCTTGAGGCAGCCGGTGGCTAGTCTCAGGGCTGAGTTTTGGATGATTTGGAGACTTGCAATTGCGGTGCATGAGGCGACTGGGTATCAAATGGGGGCAGCATAATTGAGGATTGGGCGAGTAATTGTCCTGTATGTGGCAAAGATATCTTCCTTGGAGAAGCCCCAGTTGGTGCCGGCCAGGGCTTTTAAGATGCGTAAAGAGCCTGTTGCTTTGGCGGCTATGGCTCTGACATGAGGAGAGAACGTAAAATGGGTATCCCAGGTGACCCCTAGGATTTTGGGGGTTTTGTCCAAGGGGATGATGCCATTGCAGATTGTTGCCGAGGGGTGTAGACGGGATTGGTGAGTGTCGGGGGTGAAGAGCGTGACTGAAGATTTCCCAGGAGCCACGGCCAGTTTCTTGGCGGTCGACCAGTCTGAGACGCCCCGGAGAAGCTCAGAGAGGTCAGCCTCCGCGGCGTCGAGCCTCGGGGACGACACAAAAATAGTGAGGTCGTCTGCATATGAGGCGATGTTAGGGGTCGGCACAGTATGTCCGAGATGAAGTAGTTGAATAGGGCTGGTGAGATGACCGACCCTTGGGGAACTCCAGAATGGATTGTTCTGAAAGGGGACCTTGTTCTCAGATAGAGGCAGGAAGCCATCCTGCCTCTAAGGTAACAGCACAGCCAGCGGACCAAATTATGATGTAGGTCTGAGGCCGCGATCATGCTAAGGAGGAGAGGGTGGTCGACACTATCGACAGCTTTCGATAGGTCGACCGCAGCTGCCACTGTACGTGTTGGGGGACAGCATGAATTGAAACCCGTCGCAATCTGGTGCGCGAGCGAGAGGAGGGCGGTGACTGTCGAGTGTCCCGGTTTAAAGCCACGTTGCAAAGAAACCGTGACGAGGGAATCAGAGATGTATGGGAGTAGAAGGCGTTCCAGGATCATGACCGCTGGACAAAGGAGGGAGATGGGGCGGTATGAGGATCCCTGGTTACCAGGTTTGCCTGGTTTTAGTAACGGGATAATTATTGAGTTTTTCCATATAGATGGAATGGAGGCCGTGGAGACAGAGATAATAAAGATGTAGGTGAGGAACTGGAGGCCACGTGGGCCAAGGTGTTTGAGGTGGAGGACCGTGAGTCCATCCGGACCCCGAGCGGAAGAATTTTTAGCGGCTCTGATGGCGAGTTTCACCATTTTGGGGGTAAAAGGGGCGAAGTCCCTGTCCAGGGGGTGCTCAGCCCAAATTCGACGCATAAGGCGGCGGGTGGATGGGTTTTGAGAGTGCGGAGCGATGGAGGTGAATAGTTTGCAGAAAACGGTAGAGATCTTGCGCTGCGACGAAAGGGGGTCTGACCAAATTGGATTGGCTGGTTGGGTGGAGGGCGGCTAAGCTTTTCGGATAGTGAGCGGAGAAGGTTCCAGTGTTTTGACTGGTGAGTTCACCTGTTGCACGAGGCGAGATGTGTTCGCCAGGTATTCCTGGCATGGGCTTGTGTTGAAGTGGAGATCTCTAGGTTGAGATCGGGGAGCCGTGGGTCGTTAGGGTTGGTTGTGTGCCTGATGTCATCCCGTTGCTCCATGAGCAACCAGGAGCCAGGGCTGACAGCGGGGGAATACTTCTTTCTAAAGCCTGCAGGGATGTGCTGCTTGGCAGCAGCCGCCAGGACGCCCCTGAGGATCGACTCACCTCCACACGAGGTGGGGGGAGGGACACGAGCGCTGCTTCAACTGCTGCCGTGAAGGCGGGCCAGTCCGCTTTCTTATAGTTAGTATATGAGCGGGCAGACCGGGGAGCTGGGGACTCCACGGCGGTGGGTAGATGAAGCAGGATGGGCAAATGTATACAGTCAATCATCTTGCAGACACGCATCTTGTATACAGTCGAGCATCTTGTGGACGCGCATCTTGTAACCAGTCGAGCATCTTGTGGACGCGCATCTTGTATACAGTCGAGCATCTTGTGGACGCGCATCTTGTAACCAGTCGAGCATCTTGTGGACGTGCATTTTGTGTACAGTCGAGCATCTTATGGACGCGCATCAACACGGTCGCGCATGGACCGGTGTCGCGTGAACGTCTGCTGTTTAAAGGTTCCTCGCTCGATCATAACTATTTTTTGCCATAAACCCATACTATATATTGCCATACAGCAGGCTCGATCATAACTATTTTTTCATAAATAATATCTACAACAAGGAGGCTGATCAAGGAATATCGAGTATATCATTCAATGGAGAATAAAATTACAACCCGTTTACATCTCGAAAAAAGTGTAAAAGTCGCAGACTTTATGAACAATAATATCCAAAGTTTCTTGAAATTTCTTATCATTACAACTCTTTTAATACATTGTTTACATATTTTTGTTCCTGGTAACCGTTTATAAATAAATAGCTGGGTAAACATAGAAAAATACATATCGCCATCTCATTTACGAGTAGAGTAAAGTTTAGCCTAATTTGTGAAGAAACTCATATGGGAAGAACCGAGCCTCTTTGTAGCCTCTCGGTTCTCAATCAGAGCCTTAAGCTGCTTTTGCTGCACCAACACCGTTGACATTTACTTCAGGAGTAAAATATCATGTTCTTAGAGACATTTTTGTGTCTGGTTGAGGGCAGCTTGATGTTGGTCAAGTGAGGCTTGACTTTGATCAATATACGTTTTCTGTTGGTCCAGAGCGGTAATGTGTTGCTCATGAGTATGTTGGAACTTTATGTTGGTCATGAGCGCCTTACTGTTGGTCAAGAGCTGCTTGTTGACGGTCTCGATCTAGCGGCTTGATGTTGGTCTCGAATGGCTTTATGGAGAAGGTATTATAATGGCAATATTGAGGAATGACGTGAAGAGAACAGTGATATTGAATTATTAGGAAGTTTTGGCAAGTACAGGACTAATTAGGATATTCTCGTGCACGTTCTGTACTGACGTAAATAATTATTGACAGAAGACGGGTGGAGGCTTCCACTTTCTGTACTTTCTTTAGTGACGCGAGTGAGGATTCATACACAAATCTATACAAATCTTACAACAATGAATAGTTTTAGACATGATACTCAAACCGGAAAGTGATTCAGTCATGGCGTATTTCATTAAACTGGAAATGTGATTGATTGATTAAAACAGGTTTGACAGACCTCATATGTCCAAGCCATCAGCTCTTCGATTCAGCACAGTGCGTGCGACTGTAGGATAAAAAATTGACAAATTCTGAGGCGATTATCTAGTGCGGCTTCTCTAGTGACGCGACAACTTGCGCGGCTAGAAGGCAAGCAGGACATTCGAAGATATGTAGGATGTTTTGTATTGTTGTGTACTGGCCTTGCTAACCGCATTTCTCGCTAGTAGCTTACCTTTATTTATGAAATATTTAAAAAAGCAAACTTCAACAGGCGCTGCTCCCTACGCCAACGTCACTGTTGAGAACACCGGATTGAAGCAGTACAAGCTCGTGAATTTCTTGATGAATGTCATTCGAAACACAATTGTACAGCCGACAGTCAGTAAGTTCTCAATAGTTCGTGATGCAATTGCCGTTTGATAAGTAGGACAAAATTCATCTAGCCTCTCCCTCACGACTCCAGCTAACCTTCTCTTTCGGAATGCAAGTCACTGTTGAGAAACCATTACTTTCTCATATTTGTCAACGTGATTCGTTACTCCACACTCGACACTCCTGTGATCCCGACGGCAGGGAAGTAAATCACACACTGGCTAAGTGAAATTACTGAATTGATTCTTTTCAAACGAATCTTAAGTTAAACCTTAAGTCCGCGTATAGTGGTGATGTCAGGCCTTGGGAAATTGAAGTCGAATTCGAATACTAAATTCGAATTTGAATATTAAATTTGAATTCGAATATTGAATTCGAATATGAATATTAAATTCGAATTCTGTTTCATATCTGTTTTTTTTCACATCATGTGTTCTCATTTATTCTTCATTCTTTCCATCTTAGTGTGAGACACCAGTTTTTTTAATTAAGCAGTCTTGCATCTATTTAAAACTTTAATCAGAGTTTCATAAATAATCTTTCTATTGAACGCTTCAACTACTCATAATAAAATAATTTTATACATTGTGAATCAAGTCACGAAAAGTACAATATTAAGAATCGGCAACAGACCATGGGCCTATTTCTTCAGTGCCGACACTTTTATTCTATTCTATTATGATTTTATTATGATCATCAATAACTCAACGTACTCTACACTAATAAGTAATGATCGAACATTTTTTTCCCGTATTATCATTTGTGAACATAAATACATATCTAGCGCGTTGAGTCCGATTGCTTCATCTTTTACCATTATTTCATTTTATGTACTTATTTTGAACAGGGTTGCTAGACAGTCTTTTTTGCGGACAAATTCTGCGGTTTAGTTTTATTCAATTGCGTTGGCCGGCTAAAATTAATTATATGGGTACTTTCTAATAAAATTTTAAAACCTTTAAAAAAGAAATAAAATTTTTACACTGGAACCTACAAATATACTAGTATATATTGAGTTATAGATTTTTTAGGCCTTTTTTGTTCGCCGACATTGACGTCTTTTAGGCCATTTGGCAACCCAGAATTGTATGTACCTCTACGTCCGGGAGAAATACAATCCGTGGTATGTATATGTACAACTTCGGAGTTAACGTGTTAAAAAAGAAAAAAAGACACTCGGAGCATAATTGAAGTAAAAAATATTAGTGCGCAACACTATTTTCACCATCAGTGAAATCCTTGATGATCCCTACTGTGATGAGCCCTTGATCACTATTTTGATGCGCCCTCTATCTCATGATGCGCCCTCTATCTTATGATGCGCCCTCTATCTTTTGATGCGCCCTCTATCTTATGATGCGCCCTCTATCTTATGATGCGCCCTCTATCTTATGATGCGCCTCCTATCTTCTGATGCGCCCTCTATCTTATGATGCGCCCTCTATCTTATGATGCGCCCTCTATCTTATGATGCGCCCTCTATCTTATGATGCGCCCTCTATCTTATGATGCGCCCTCTATCTTATGATGCGCCCTCTATCTTATGATGCGCCCTCTATCTTATGATGCGCCC